>NC_081555.1:24521290-24734549 GCF_963082655.1 Stomoxys calcitrans | reverse complement strand
GGGCAACACCAAACCCAAGGCTGGGGGTTCTTAATAGATGCGAGGGTAACCCTGAGAGTTGTATAAATGCCGCCTGTTCGTCGTCTGGCTAAATGAAAATGCATTGCGAACTTTATTCATTCAAAGAAATACCCTTGACCCATGTGATTATTGAAGAAAATTGGGACAGAGCAAGCAAAAATAGCCCACATATAAGAATACGACTTGAAAAATATTAAAATCTTGACCAGGTGCCCCACTTCCTCAACAGAACGTTTTCGATATCCAACAAGGTCAAATATTTGAGAGTAATGTGGAATGGGAAACTGAACTGGAAATATCACATCCAGGATCTTACTGAAAAAGCTTACAGATGTTGGGCACTATGGGGGTTGTTGGGGCTATATGGGGCCTCAATCCAAGGATAGTTTACTGGCTCTAAGCCTAATAAGACCAATACTTACTTACGCCTCTGCAAAATGCAGAGAAAATGCCCCTGTTCCATTAAGGAACAGGAGCAAATGTCTCATATATCAATGACAGTTGTCCGATTCAAGCTGTAAGCCCAATGATACTAATTAAATTTCCCATAAACATTCCGCTAAGGATACTTCTCTCATATTAACGAATGCAGTCCGATTAAAGTTTAAGCTCAATGATAAGGGGCCTCCTTTTTTATGCCGAGTCCAAACGGCGTGCCGCATAGCGAAGACCACTAAGTAAAGAAGTTTTAACATGGCAGGATTCTCTCACAAATGTAGCCAGCATCAGTAAGGGGTAACCGCCGCTGAACATTTTTTCTGATGTTCACGTCACAGGCGGACATGGTAACCCCTGCGCCACGGTGGCCTCCAAGCCCAATGATAAGGGGCCTCCTTTTTATAGCCGAGTCCGAACGGCGTGCCGCAGTGCGACGTCTCTTTGGGGAGAAGTTTAGTTTTTACCTGACAAAGTATCTCACAACAAACCCCAGCATTAGGAGGGGATAACAACCGCCGAGGAGGAGGAGGAGGAGGCCACCGTAGCGCAGAGGTAAGCATGTCCGCCTATGACGCTGAACGCCTGGGTTCGAATCCTGGCGAGACCATCAGAAAAAAATTTTCACCGGTGGTTTTCCCCTCCTAATGCTGGCGACATTTGTGAGGTACTATGCCATGTAAAACTTCTCTATAAAGAGGTGTCGCACTGCGGCTCGCCGTTCGGACTCGGCTATAAAAAGGAGGCCCCTTATCATTGAGCTTAAACTTGAATCGGACAGCACTCATTGATATGTGAGAAGTTTGCCCTTGTTCCTTAGTGGAATGTTCATGGGCAAAATTTGCAAATTTGCATTTGCAACAACCGCCGAGAGTATTTTCTGGTGTTCTCGCAAGGATTCGAACCCAGGCGTTCAGCAGACATGCTAACCTCTGCGCTACGGTGGCCTTTTTTTCCACCTCTGCAGTTTGGTCGATTTCGAGGTAGAACAAGAACATTACAACAGGTTCAGAGAACATTTGACATTGGATGGGCGATAAGAATCCTGCCTGCTAGGCTATTGGAGACAGTTCCGAAAGCCCGACCCATAGAGTTACAGATGAGGCAGCCACTGAGGCTAGGTAAGGTTAGATATTAGTGGCAGTTCTTTACAGACTCACTTAGACAATTTTAAAAGTCCATAGTGATACCACGGTAGCGACAGACCAAGGCTTCTGGCGGGAAAGGTGAGGTTTGGTAAGAGTGGCAGTCCTTTACTGAATCACTTAGACAATTTTAAGTCCATTGTGATACCACAGTAGCGACAGACCAAGGCTTCTGGCGGGAAAGGTGGGGTTTGGTAAGAGTGGCAGTCCTTTACTGAATCACTTAGACAATTTTAAGTCCATTGTGATACCACAGTAGCGACAGACCAAGGCTTCTGGCGGGAAAGGTGAGGTTTGGTAAGAGTGGCAGTCCTTTACTGAATCACTTAGACAATTTTAAAAGTCCATTGTGATACCACGGTAGCGACAGACCAAGGCTTCTGGCGGGAATCGAACCGACGACTAGGCTAGGTAAGAGTGACCGTCCTTTACAGAATCACTTAGATAATTTTAAGTCCATTGTGATACCACAGTAGCGACAGACCAAGGCTTCTGGCGGGAAAGGTGAGGTAAGGTAAGAGTGGAAGTCCTTTACAGACTCACTTGGACAATTTTAAGTCCATTGTGAGTCTCTTAAGTAGCGACAGACCAAGGCTTCTGGCGGGAATCGAACCCTGCACTGGTAATCGAAGGACGCTATCAACTCGGCTACCGAGGCGCCCAAGCCACTAAGACTATGAGACTTAAGGCGATGGGAGAGTGGATAGAGGATAGAAGCAATTCATTGCATCGCGGAATAATCGGTGGCGCCGATAGGAGTCCTGGATGGAATGATACAGGGGTCTGATCGGATGCCTGAGATGACATTTAGGCTCGAGTACGCGGCATTGTGCCCAGCAGCACTTTCTTGAATTCACGGTAGTTCATGACACCCTACAACGTACAGCACCAGCCCACTCCTTATTCGCGCAGTCATCGTAAAAGGCTTCCACCCTACCAAGAAGTTCACACAGTGGAGGTCTCACTGATTCCATAGCAAGATGTGGAAAAATCAGTGATCCGATACTGGCCAGCTCGTCTGCTGTTTCGTTCCCCACCACACCTTGAAGGCCTGGAAACCAACCGAGCCCGACAGCTTTTACCATGGTTGGAAGAAGCTTTTTGCATTTTCTAACCAGTTATGACTTCACCCGACCCAATGCCAAAGCCTTCAGGGACGCTTGACTGTCCACGTATATCCCGACAGTCTGATCGAGCAGGCGCTCCTATAACAACATCGTCTTCAGTGACTTCAGGATCGTGAAGGCCTCCGCCTGAAAGACGGTGCACCCGTTCAGAAGTCCCTGATTCCAAGGAATTCAATAAAGACATCTCCACTGCCACCCACCCCTTTATTCTCCCTTAACTTAGTTTCATGCATATCGTAGATATATTACTAAGGATTTTTTCTGTGGAACACAGCCTCATCTGCACATGCCATTGAGTTGCCTCTTGTATTTTTTTTTCTATGGCAATAATTTGGTGGATGTTCTCTTCGATTCTGCTGATTTTTTATTTTTCTTAATGTTAAGGCACCATTTTTTGCCACCCACTGTTGAGAAATGTGCACCAGCTATAGCTGGGGTTCATATATACAAA
This sequence comes from Stomoxys calcitrans, assembly GCF_963082655.1. Lineage (NCBI taxonomy): Eukaryota > Metazoa > Arthropoda > Insecta > Diptera > Muscidae > Stomoxys > Stomoxys calcitrans. Next base: position 24,731,370 of record NC_081555.1, on the reverse strand, counting down.
TCAATAAAAAAAAATGATTTAATAATTAGTAAAAGAAACACTTCCCTAGCTTAGGTTGGCAGAGGATGTTGCCAAGACCTCCCCTGATAAATCTCATACCATTAAATTTTCATCATCCCATCATAAAAAGGGGAATTTTTTATACATATCATTGTAGTAAAGGCTTTTTACTTTTGCATGCGAAAAGTATGCAATGCATTCAGTTAACCCCTTAAGGTGTGCTATAAAAATTCTAATATTAGGTAAGGTCCTGAAAAAGGGGGTTTGGGAAAGAAAAAAAAAATAATTTTATTCACATAAGAATATATAAAAAAGTTCCATGAAATATAACAAAAGAATTTTAAAAATTGAGGAAAGGATCCAAGGTTCACTTATAGAAGGTTAGGTCACTTGCGAAAACATAAAGTGGATAGGCCCCATGAACATCATTAAAGTTGTCAAATCTGACAATTGAAAATGTTATCAAAATGGCATAAAACGTAAACAAAGAATGAATGAGAAAAGAGAGCAAAGAGAGAAAGTAAAAAAAAAAATATGTCAGCTGATCGCTTGGCTAACCTTATTGAATGAATCCTCGAAAGGATCAAAGCCTCAGATTGGATGAAAAATTGAGAAACTTTAAAATCTGCACTTCTATACTGCGTTTTCTAAAACCCTTGTTAATATATTTTTTTTTTTGTTTCATTTTCAGGTCTGGTTCCAAAACCGAAGAGCTAAATGGCGTAAAACTGAGAAATGTTGGGGCCACAGCACCAAAATGGCCGAATATGGTCTCTATGGAGCCATGGTACGACATTCACTGCCTCTACCCGAAACTATTATTAAATCAGCCAAAGAAGATGAGTCCGTGGCCCCTTGGCTATTGGGAATGCACAAGAAATCCCTGGAAGCAGCCGAAGTTCTCAAGTCTGATGACAGTGACCGTGAAACACCCACCTCTGATGACACAAATACCTCTTACTCAGCAGGCAGCACGCACAACTCGCCCATATCCTCCTTTTCAATATCACGACTGCTATTCGATAACAGCAATCCGCATCATCATCACCATCCACATCATCATCATCATGGCAAACATAAAGGACAAACAGGACATGGTTCGGGAAGTGGGGTGGGACAACTGCCACACGATATTATGACCAATGCCCACCATACAGCAGCCATGCAACATCATCCCTATAATCAACAGCAGCATTTGCACCATCTGCAACAATTGCATCAACAGCATCAGCAACATCAACAACAACAGCAGCAGCAACAACAACAGCATCAGCATCAATTAATGATGGCCGAGGCGGCAGAATTGCATCGAAGGCGTCAAGAAGAATATCAGCGGGAACAACAACAGCAGCAGCAACAACAACAACAACAACAGCAAAGAGAACTTTCACACCAACAGCAGCAACAACAGAAAACCTACGATGAAGATGATCTCATAGCCGATCCCGATGTGGACCCCGATGAAGATGACGATTGTGATAAGGAGGAGATAGACATATGTGATGATCCCGAAGAGGATCAATTAAAGGATTTAAAAATGATCAAACGTGAGGAGGTGGAAAATAGATGAAATTTATTTATAGATGTTCTCTTGTAAACCGTAGGTGTTACTTTCTAAAAGTTTCTTGAGAGATTTTTTTTTTGGAAATTCTTGAAAAAGTGAAATGGGGCTGGAACCCCGGAATTTATGGTTTTTGAAATTTCGTTTCCAAAACAATGTGAGGATGGAGATGGAAGAAAGATAAAGTGTAAAATCTAAAAGAGTTTTGGGAGACTGCTGCATCAACAACAGCTGTATTTTGTAATTTACAGCGGGACACCGGCTTCCAAATCCGTATGCCTGTGTTTTGGGAATAATTTCATTTAATTCGACTTAGTATCCTGTAGTAGGTGTTACTGATTACTTTTTAAGAATTGTCACAATTCCTGTTATTGCTTTCCGCTACCTCTTATAAGTGTATCCTTGGAAGCTATGTTCATTATGCACTATATTTGCATTTATAAAGGGACATTTACACTTAAAGATTTATGGGTCGATTTAATGCGAATGGCAATGGTTTTCACTTCGCTACTTTTTTAATTGCAAAAATCGTAGCTTGATACATCTCACCATTATCAGATTACCTTTTCGATATCCCCGATGACTTTTTTCCAAAGAATTACAGACTCTGCAGCTCCATGAGATGTCACTTTGCTAGTCCATCTGTGCAGATCTACAGCTCCGAAGCCAACCATATTTCAGTAAGGTTGAAAAAGTGAGTGGGGAAAACCACCGCTGAAAATTTTTTCCGATGGTCTAGCCAGGATTCCTACCCAGGCGTTCAGCGTCATAGGCGGACATGCTAACCTCTTTGCTATGGTGGCCTCCTAAAAATCAGAGTTGCAAAAAACATTAATTTTGACAGATAGTGCACTCGATTTGTTGTTGTTGGACAACTGCACTTACCTCTATCGATTTATCTTGGGTTGAGTACATAGCAAAACAATTAAAGGGGATCTCATTTGAACAACAACCACAAATCACATGGTACAATCCGCCATCTTGTCATCAAGCGGAACGACGTTTAGCCAACACACATAAAGAATTTTGTGTGAATACGTATGCGTACGTTTGCAAGAAAGAAGATAACAACAAAGAGAATGCAAACAAAAATCTGGCATCTTAATACCGTCAAACCTGGCCGGCTGTTAACAGCTGTTCGCGTGAGATCACCTTTTTAAATCCGCCTTTGGTTGGGTATAGATTTTTATTCTTTACCAAGTGATTATACTTCTTGAGTGTACCCTGTGATATACAAAGCAGAAGAAAGCATTCGTTTGAGATAAAGCAGCATTCACTGAATAAGATTAAAGGTCTGGTTAGGCTCTCGTAAATGTACTGTAAATATAGAATAAATGTATCGTAAATGTGGAGAGGCAATTATGTTTATGACAAAACGAAGCATTTGATAAAACAATTTATGAAGTTGAAGTGGGGCTGGCACCGAAGAATTTCATGCATACCTGAAGGGCAGGACGGAGGAGACTGTCCTACACGAAGTATTGGTATGAGAAGTCGAGACGTCTTTCCAACTGAAGGAATAGGCTATAGCGGTCTTCCTAAATAATGAAGGAATACTTAACAACGTGGAAATATGATCGGTAGTCACTGCCACGTCGGATTGTATGCTACGTAGCAGGCCTATCAACACGAACTTCGGAGATTGTATGTTCAGGGATGGCGTGAGAATTATCGCTTATGCGAACGACTTCCTGAAACTGATACGACACAAATTTCTGTCAAAGATCAGCGACATCTTAGAAATGCCACTGTCGAGATCGGCTACAACAAAATTAAGGATGATAGAGCTGGCCCTTTTCACTCGGAAATATAAATTACAGCCCATATGGCTCCAATATGGAGTCAGGAAACGAATTCGGTATTTCGGTGAAGGATGAGTGTACGCTCCTTCAGGCAAAGTTCTGTGCCATAACGACAGCCGCAAAAGATATTTTAGGAAGGGATTTTCCGTCTTCTAAACTCAGTATTTATGTGAACAGTATGGCAGGCCTCAAGGCATTGGGTTCGAGGACAGTGAGATCGAAGTGCGTGGCGGAGTGTTTGAAATCTTTGAATAGACTCTGCGCTCACGACATAGCGCTAATTTCGTTTCCCGTATACGAAAATATTACGGTGTGATCTTGGTTTCGCCAAAAATAGTTTTCCCTATTCACATTCGTTTCAAAAAATAAATACTAGGTGGCCGCAACTCACAGTTCGATAAATTAAAACATGTTTTGTCTGCAAATTCATTCAATTTGCAGAAACAAAGGTAAACAAAAGATTGAAAGAAGAAGGAAACCTTGGACTCGTAATTTGTTTGAAAATTTTGGGAAATTTCAAAATTGCTGCGGCTTTCCCGTTGGCTGTCTTGTTGAGGCCAAATTGTAGATGTTTTTATACCCTCCACCATAGGATGGGGAGTATACTAATTTCGTCATTCTGTTTGTAACGACTCGAAATATTCGTCTGAAACCCCATAAAGTATATATATTCTTGATCGTCGAAACATTTTATGTCGTTCTAGCCATGTCCGTCCGTCCGTCTGTCTATCGAAAGCACGCTAACTTCCGAAGGAGTAAAGCTAGCCGCTTGACATTTTGCACAAATACTTCTTATTTGTGTAGGTCGGTTGGTATTGTAAATGGGCCATATCGGTCCATGTTTTGATATAGCTGCCATATAACCCGATCTTGGGTCTTGACTTCTTGACCCTCTATAGTGCGCAATTCTTATCCGATTGGAATGAAATCTTGCACGACGTGTTTTGTTATGATATCCAACAACTGTGTCAAGTATGGTTCAAATCGGTGCATAATCTGATATAGCTGTCATATAAACCGATCTTGGGTCTTGACTTCTTGAGCCTCTAGAGGGCGCAATTCTTATCCCATTTGAATGAATTTTTGCACGAAGTATTTTGTTATGATATCCAACAACTGTGCCCAGTAATGTTTAAATCGGTTCATAACCTGATATAGCTGTCATATAAACAAATCTGGGAACTTGACTTCTTAAGAGTCTAGAGGGCGCAATTTCTATCGGATTTGGCTGAAATTTTGCATGACGTATTTTATTCTTACTTTCAACAACTGTGTCAAATAAGGTTCAAATAGGTTCATAACCTGATATATCTGCCATATAAACCGATCTGGGATCTTGACTTCTTGAGCCTATAGAGGTCGCAATTATTATCCGATTTGTCTGAAATTTTGTACGACGGATCCTCTCATGACCCTCAACATACGTGTTTTTTATGGTCTGAATGGGTCTATATCCCGATACAGCTCCCATATAAATCGATCTCTCTATTTTACTTCTTGAGCCCCAAAGGGCGCAATTCTTATTCGAATTGGCTGACATTTTACGCAGGTCTCCAACATATTATTTAATTGTGGTCCAAACCGGACCATATTTTGATATCGCTCTAATAGCAGAGCAAATCTTTTCTTATATCCTTTTGTGCCTAAGAAGAGATGCCGGGAAAAGAACTCGACAAATCGGATCCATGGTGGAGAGTATATAAGATTCGGCCAGGCCGAACTTAGCACGTTTTCGCTTGTTTTTTTTTTTTTAATCTCAATTTAGCGCACACTGAAGCGATTTTTTTAACCCAAAAGCTAGTGACACAAATAAAAATAAAAAATCCAAAAGTGGTAATTCAACAGTTGTTTTGTGATTTTAAGGTGTATTTTCAGTATAAGGAGGAATTCACCTTGCTTTTACCAAAAAATTTTTAGTGAAATGGTTTCACAGTTTTTTTTAGTGAAATCTTTCATAAGGGCCACCTCAGTTCTCAAATTGCGAAACGAAAACAAGATCATACCCGATTATAATTTCTTCTTTTATCAACAATAAATTGTTAATTTATACATAGAAATCATAGAATAGAACTATTAGTTTTCTAAATACACATTTTAAGTTTTGAAATTTATTCAAACTTCAAATATTTTATCTGCTAACACGAAAACGGAACGTAAAATTTTGTTTTACTGAATTCTACTTTCCGGTTACGTTCGACAGACGTTCGGCAATCGTTTGCATGTGTTTTCATAAGGCAGAACAAAACAGCTGACACGTTCTTCTACATTTACGAGAGCATAACCAGGCCTTACCTGTACCTCGCATTGGCTGTTTTTGGCTGTACCTCGCATTGAGGATATCAACTTGTTCTCTTTTTACATTCACTCTTCGTTTACGTTTTCTCAAGATATATTAATTTACAGGTAATTTGCACTATATATCAAAATCAGTGATTAGTGCAACTCTGACTTTGTGTATGTTCCTAGTTCGCGCCATTTTTCGTTGTTTGTGTGTTATGGTTCTTAACTATAATACACACACACACAACCAAAACACACATTGACAGATAGTGCACTTCGCGAAAAATATATTACACTCAGCTGTTTGCTGTACACTACCTGGTAATTGTGTCATGCGTTTTCTCTTATTTGATGACATTCATGGGGCCTATCCACTTTATGTTTGCGCAAGTGACCTAACCTTATATTAGTGAATACTGAAGATAAAGTAGCAGTTTGACAGAATGTAATGAAACGAGTTTTCACAACTTCTTAGGACTTCTTTCAAAAAGGAAAATTTAACGAAAACGGTTAACAAAAAATATTCAAAAATCAAAAAAGGCACAAATCGAATGTTTAAAACTCAAAAAAAGCACCACAAATATTTAAAACTCTCCTACAAAAGAAAACAACGAAATATTTTTCTTCCAAGAAAAGGGGACACGTTAATAAAAATCTCACAAAATAAGGAAAAAAAACCTTTAAATACCTTGTATATAGACTTTTTGTTTATGTAAAAAACAACATAAAATTTACTTTAGTTCAACAAAAGAAAAACCCCAGCACAAAAAATATTTAGTATAGTTAAACACACTCTCCCACAAACATACAAGTACTGCGAACATATATTTGCATCAATTATAAGTACACATTTTAATCAGCTCATTGTGATTTTAGTTTGTTAATTAATTAATTTCTGACAACAGCAACAACAACAACAACAACAACAACAACAACAACAACAACAACAATTTGTACAAACAACATTCAATGTCACAAGATGACCGCCAACAACACCCACAAAAAAAAACCAATCCCACCAACACTCTTTGACAACACCACAACAGCAACAATTAAAGCAGTGCATTTAATCTCTTTCAATTAAAAATGTTGTTTTTCCTTTCCATCATGCCATCATACACATGTATATAAATACTTACTAATTAATTGCGTGGTGTATATGATAATTTTCCAACAATAACAAAAAATCAAATGATATTAATTGAATTTAAATACAAACTCGTGCTCTCTGTCATTAACAAATTTGTTTAAACACATACCCCCCGAATACACGCCTACACCCACCCACACATAGTTATGCATACACACTCCGACAAAACTTTAGTGTATTTATGTACGTACATCTCTTCGTATGTAAGAGAATGTGGATTATTACCAATATTGCATAACAAAAACTAAAGAAATTTTTGAGAAAACAACAATTGGATTAAAACTATGTACTTTGTATGACTTAGCTTTAAATAACTAGGAATCTCGTTTAGCTAGTAAGTGTTTATATATTATTTAGAAATAATACATATGTATGTATTAATTGTGTAATATAGTATACATATTTAAATATTATAAGTATAAAAATAAAAAAAACAAAAACATTAGCACATAATTCTATATCTATATCATATGTAAAAGAAAACAACAATCTAGTAAAAAACGATGAAAAAACAGAATGAATAATGATCAAAAAATATATATACAAATATATGGCAATTATAAAAAAAACGCAAAATGGTTTTTTTATTTTATGGTACTAAATTTTCAACCAAATTTAGGAAAAAAGAGAAATTAAATGTTCAAATTAAAATAATGGCTTTGAAAAGATCCTTTATTTATTTCTCTGGCAATACAAAATTGTCGTTTTTACAATAAAATACGATTCATGGCAATTTGCAAATTTTGCCCATGAATATTCCACTAAGGAACAGGGGCAAACTTCTCACATATCAATGAGTGCAGTCCGATTCAAATTTAAGCTCAATGATAAGTGGCCTACTTTTTATAGCCGAGTCCGAACGCGTGCCGCAGTGCAACACCTCTTTGGAGAGAAGTTTTACATGGCATAGTACCTCTCAAATGTTGCCAGCATTAGAAGGGGAAAACCACCGCTGAAATGGTGGTGGCCAGGATTCGAACCCAGGCGTTCAGCGTCATAGGCGTACATGCTAACTTCTGATTCATATACCGTAAAAATAAAATTTTGTTGTTGAATGATGCTTAACAGCCAATATTAGATATTTTTTTGTGTTAAGGAATAAACTCAAGCGATAAGATTTATAACTGGGGCTAAATGCATTTAGAGAAATAAAGGGTGATTTTTTTGAGGTTAGGATTTTCATGCATTAGTATTTGACAGATCACGTGGGATTTCAGACATGGTGTCAAAGAGAAAGATGCTCAGTATGCTTTGACATTTCATCATGAATAGACTTACTAACGAGCAACGCTTGCAAATCATTGAATTTTATTACCAAAATCAGTGTTCGGTTCGAAATGTGTTCAAATTTTGACAAATTTTGTTCAGCGATGAGGCTCATTTCTGGTTGAATGGCTACGTAAATAAGCAAAATTGCCGCATTTGGAGTGAAGAGCAACCAGAAGCCGTTCAAGAACTGCCCATGCATCCCGAAAAATGCACTGTTTGGTGTGGTTTGTACGCTGGTGGAATCATTGGACCGTATTTTTTCAAAGATGCTGTTGGACGCAACGTTACGGTGAATGAACACATTTCGAACCGAACACTGATTTTGGTAATAAAATTCAATGATTTGCAAGCGTTGCTCGTTAGTAAGTCTATTCATGATGAAATGTCAAAGCATACTGAGCATCTTTCTCTTTGACACCATGTCTGAAATCCCACGTGATCTGTCAAATACTAATGCATGAAAATCCTAACCTCAAAAAAATCACCCTTTAAATCATTGGTTGCAACTCGATTATAAGAATAACATGTAAAAAGCGGCCGGGCCGAATCTTGGGAACCCACCACCATGGATTCTGCTAAAAATGTATACAAAATAAATTTAGCAGAAGGGCATAATTATATACTACAATACATACCTAACTACTGTCAAACCAGCACAAATTAAAGCTTCTAGAAACCGAACAAGGATGATCGAGAGTTTATTTTATATGGGAGCTATACCAATTTGGACCGTACTTGGCACAGTTAATGGAAGTCATAACAAAATCAACACTTTACTTTATTTAAATTGGCTATGACAGAACACTTGTTCCACTAGCCGAAGGTAGAATAGCATTCCAAGCGCCTCGATTTTCTGCGCTCATTCTAAAATCTCTAACACCAAGTTTCGAGATGTCTCCCACCACTTGATCTTTCCATCGGGCTTTTGATCTTCCCGGTTTGCGTGTACCACTGTGTTTGGAGCTTCTTCATCCATTCTGACTGCACGATTTAGCCAACGTAGCCGTTGTATTTGGATGCGTGTAACGAGCTATACAGCTCGTAGTTCATACGTCGCCTATATTCTTCATTAACGCAAACTGGTCCAAATTTTTTGCGAAGAATCTTTCTCTCAAATACTCCAAGCACTGCCTCATCTGCTTTCACAAGTACCCATGCCTCAAAACCATATAACAACGCGGGTAGTATCAGTGTAATCTTCGTCTCTCGAGAGGTGGCCTTGTTCCTCAACTGCTTAATTAATCCAAAGTAACATCTGTTTGCCAGTATTATTCATAGCTGTATCTCAAAACCGGTGTCACTCATTACGGTTACGGTGATGCCATGGTAGATAAAGTTGCTGACTATGTCAAAGTTGTGGTTCCCAACTTTCTCCATTTTCTTTATCTACTCGATTGTACAAAGCGTTTTGGGAGTTGAAACCATCCATTTCGTCTTTTCTCCATTAACTGCGAAACCCATTTTTCTCTGACTCTCTTTCGAATCTTTAAAAGGCTGAAGTTACTACTTCCGGTGACCCACCTATGACGTCCATGTCGTCGGCATAGGCGAGTTGTATGTGTTCGCATGTGATTAGTGTGCCCTATCTATTCACATCTGCATCTCGTATAATCTAAGGATATTAAAGAGATGACACGATAGGCTGTCTCCTTGTCTAAAACCTCGTTTGATATCAAATGGTTCCGAGAGACTCTTACCTATTTCTACTGAGGAACGCGTCATCCTGCAGAGTCTAAGTAATTTTGCAAGGATACCAAACTCAGACATGGCTTAAAATACCTTTGAACGTAAGGGGTATCGAAAGCGGCTTTGTAGCCAACAAAGAGATGGTAGGTGTTGTTTTGTCCCTCTTTTCCAGGATTTAGAGGAGTTTGAATATCTGGTCCAGGGTGAATTTACCAGATCTAAAGCGTCATTGATAGGGAACAATTTTCTCATTGACTTCAAGTTTTAGGTTGACTTTCATACAGTATTCGATGGGGAGGAGTCTTATTCATCTGCAGTTGGTACATTCCGTCTTGTTGCCTTTCTTGTGTACGGGACATAGTATGCTGAAGTTCCAATCAGTTCCAAGTTGATGCATACGCCTTATAATCAGGTGTTGGAATCAAAACATGGACCGATATGGCCCATTTACAATCCCAACCGACCTACACTAATAAGTAGTATTTGTGCAAAAAAACAGACAGACGGACGGACATGGCTAGATCGACTTAAAATATCATGACGATCAAGAATGTAAGAATATAAGTAGCCTTAGACGAATATTTCGAGTAGTTACAAACAGAATGACGAAATGAGTATATCCCCATCCTATGGGGGAGGGTATAAAAAGAATGTAACCATGAGTTAAGTTAATTTAGAAGTAAAGACAACTGGTTGAAACTCCGTATAACATTTTATGTATCAAGAATGAAAGCTATTGTCAGTGTAAAAAAAACTATATTTGTCATTTATCGCATAAAAACATGTACTTTTATCGTTTTCAACGTTTTGCAGAAAAGAAGTTTACTTGGCGAAAGTGTCTATTATGTGAAACGAATTACTATTTTGAGTGTAGTTTTTAATTTTTTTCTGCGTAAATATCAGTCGTCTGAGTCTACTTCTGAAACACCTACAGGAAGAATATTTTCACTAAATATAAAAAACATGAAAGCTTCTAGTTTTTACATTAAATTATATCCCTGAAACCCCATTTACTGTTTTTTAAATCCGGATCTAATGGCTCGATCATCTGTTTTCCCTTTATAAAATCAGCTGACGATTTTATGAGCAGTGTAAACGGGGTTTAACGATGTGATAAAATTTATCGACCCAGATAAATTGTAAATTGTTCAATCTACTTCTTATTTTTAATCACCAAGAAAACACATTATGCATAAAAATTCAACGCCTAAAATCATGCTAAGAAAATTTATTCCAGTTGTTTTAAGTAAGACGTAACTACATAACAGTCACCACTACATAATGTATATTTGCAAGAGCGACCTCTGCATGTGAGGAATTAAATAAACGGTTAAACATTTGTAGTTTTCAAATGTGAAAATAAATATATACGATTTTTAAAGAATTGTTGTGGTTGCAACAGTGTGTTGTACATTGAGGCGGCAGCCCCTGCTGATGAAGGACTTCATCGGGTCAATCCGGCTGCCATGGGATTATTTAAAAAATTGTCTTTTATATTTATTGCGTTGTGATCACCAATACAGATTATTACAAATGGGTGTTGTATGTAGTCAGTGTATTTGCCGTTTACGGTCGCCTTGATAGAAACTTAAACAAAATATTTTATACCATTTCCATCAAAATTAACCATTAATTTGCTAATGATTATTATTCAAAATGCAAGTTTACCCATACCTTGGCGTTATAGGGTGACAATCAGATGCACTCTGTAGTTATCGATATAATAACAGCTGATAACATGTAAATTGTTGAAACAATTAAAGGGTGTCTCATTTGTACAATAACCACAAATCATATGGTACAATCTGCCATCTTGTCATCAAGCTGATCGACGTTTAGCCAACACACACGAAGAATTTTGAGTGCGTGCGAGCATGCGTGTACGTATATGAGCAGAGAATATGCGAGAAAAAATATAACAAGGGAATCCAAACAAAAGGCCCAAATATCTCTGCCCGCACTCCACCTTAGTCGAAAGGTTCATGGATCTGGATAGTTGGCACATTTATTACTATACACCTTAAACGGAAAGAGCGACCTCTGCTTTTGATAATCAAATTCAGAGTTGGCGCCATAAATCGATTATTTATTATCGTAGTCGATTTATCGATACTAAGTCATTTTGACAACCGTCAGTTTTACATAATAGACATAACCTCGATTTTATTTGACATTAGACAATTTTTGTTCACAAAGGAAAAAGTAAGTTTGGTGGTACTGTAACTTTATTAATTTATTTATTAATTATAACCTTGTAACCACCTTCTGTACACCATTACATTAAAGGTGGTCTTTAAACAACAACAATGGCAGAAGAAAAATTAACCGGTTTGGGCAAAATCTTTAATGGCAACACCACTGCCGGACGTGCTAATGTAAGTCTTGAAGAACTGAACTGTTATTCAATCAAATATTAAGGGATGTTGTATATATTTACTTGCAGGTCGGTAAAGCTACTTATGCCGTAATTGGTCTAATTATCGCCTATAACATGATGAAGCCCAAGAAGAAGTAGATTCTCCCCTTTGTTATTCCCTGAATGCATCTTTGATATCACTCGTTTTTGCAATGGGGACTTCGCTTTTCGAGGTGTGAGGCTGCTTCTATAACGCCTGCATTAAGTTGTCTTATTGTTGTTGTATTTCGTAAAACTTTATAAAGATTGCTTGCGAGTGTTTCATGGATAAAAATTCAAATTTTCTTATTATTATTAAAGTTCTGTGAACAATGGAGAATTTCTATGTGTAATTAAGTGAACTACTTGTTCTAATCGAAATAAAATAGTTGGAAACACAACGTATGTGATGCTTATAACTCCTTAATGTTTGAGGAAATCCAGACAACATTTACTTACCCTCGTCTCGAGTTGGGCGGCTGGAATATCACAACTGCCCGCAATGTCCTCACAAAATAATCATCTAAGCGAAATCTACTATTTCGGCGGCAGACCTTGCCGATGAAAGACTTCATCGGATAAATTTGATATGTACAACCGGCTGCCATGGGATTGCACTATTTCGATGAACACCCATGGTGGTGGTGCGTGCTTAAAGCATTGATCTGGCAAATCTTTTTGCCACTTTCACTTGTTGGTGAGATAAAATGTCAATATATCACATGTCAGTCGGTTGTACATACCGGATTGACCCGATGAAGTCCTTCGTCGGTAAGGGCTGCCGGCTCAGTGTATAACACACTGCTTTAACAACAACAACATCTAAATACAGTTGTTCAAGTTGATTTCAATAAAAAGCTTTTTAGCAAATTTGAGAATGTTGGCAAGTGTCACTCTGCGGTTGTCAAAGGAGGCGAAATTCATTTACCTATTCTTTTAAAATTGTCTTGGGAATTAATCGAATAAAGCCGTAACGCCCGTGTTCATGCAATCGGTGACATGATTGGGGCTTATTCCGTTCATGCATGCATCATGCATGCTTTGCAAAACCTCATTTTTATTGCTATAAAATTCGCTTGTGTATATTCGACTCAAACAACTTTGAGGAAAAATTTAAAATTTCCAAAAATTACCCTCTTTGATTGAAAAATCAAAAATAAAGATTTTAGGAAATATATTTTTTTCGTGATTCCTCTTCGATGCTTATGGCTTTTCGAAATTCGAAAAAATGAAGGAGTTGCAGCGTCTTCGATTTTTCCAATGAAACTATGAAGTATTGCCTTCACCAGCATCACAGTGGTGCTGGTGGAGGCATTACTTGATCACTATGTTAACTATGTTTAAGTGCCAGGGCAGAACCCACAACTGGAATTATAAACCTAGCCATTGCAAATGCAAATTTGTCCTATAAGGAACAGGCAAACATATCAATGAATGTTGTCCGATTCACGTTTTTAGCTCAATGTTAAGCGGCCTCCTTTTTATAGCCGAGTCCGATGCGATACCTCCTCGGGGAGAAGTTTTTACGTGGTATACTACCTCACGAATGTTGCCAGCAGTAGAAGGATAATCACCGCTGAAAAAGTTTTCTGATGTTTTCGGCAGGATTCGAATATCCAGATCCAGGAGCACGGGGACTAAAGTGTTGTGCGTTCGGAGGGATTGGCTCTGAGTCAAGTGGGTCTGGCTGGGGAGTTGCGCACGTTGGCATTAATCCTTGCTCTGTAGTAGAGGCGGCTGCATCTGCCGGATTGTAATTGAGCCAGAACTACTCTGGTTTGCCGGGGCAGGTCAGAATACGCGTACTATTCTTGTATTAAACAATGGTTAGTATATATTTAATAAATAATAATGAACAGAGCATTCCTTCTGAAATAAAGGGCAATTTTTTAGCTAGTATCACACTTTTTTAGCCGAAGTCACGCTTTGGTGCGGTTTATGGGCTGGTGGCATCATTGGTCCGTGCTTCTTCTAAGACGATGCGAATCGTAATGGTGGATGGGCAGCGCTATCGTGAGATGATATCCAACTTATTTTGCACAAAATGCAAGAGCTTGATTTGCATGACATGTGGGTTCAACAAGGGGGTGCCACATATCACACAGCACGCGAAACAATGGACTTATTGAGAGGCGAGTTCGCCGAACATTTTATTTCACGTTCTGGATCAATCAATTGGCCATCTAGATCGTAAGATTTAACGCCTTTAGACTAATTTTGGTGGGGCAATGTTAATTGACGTATTGGAAGACAACATTGAAGCATTTATGCGTAATATACGGGCCTAAATGTTGGATAGAGTGTGCCAAAATTGAACTAAGCGGATGGACCATTTGAGGCGCAGTAGCGGTCAACATTTGTATTAAATAATATTCAAACATTAAATTATATGGACCATACTATCGATTCAAATAAAGATTTCATGCATTTTACTGAATTTTATGTGTCTTTATTGAAAAACTTTTCTGAAGCTTTAAAAAATTACCCTATAAAATGAAGTTTTCAGAGTTTTGAAGTTTGAAAATCTAAGGCAGTTACAGCTATTTTGAACCGACAAAGATTTTTGTTTGCATTTTTTCAATATCAATTATGTGATTTAGATTTTAAAATTTTTGAATTTTTTAAAATTTGCAAAAAAAAAAACAAATGTTAAATTTTAAGGAACTTTGTTTATTTTACAATATATCTTCGAATTTCAAACTGCTAAATGTTTTCAAATTTTCGAAATTCGAAAAAATAAAGGAGTTACTGCGTTTTCGAACTTAAAAATGACCTTGACAATTTTAGGCCCAAAATAAATGGATTTTTACGAGTTTTTCGTAGAAAACTTTGAAGTATTGCTTCAACCAGCACCATTACGGAAAGAGCTTTTATTCACGAATCCAATGGTGTTTTTAGAATTCCGAAGTTCGAAAATCTAAGGAAGTTACAGCAATTTCGAACTCTCATAGATTGTTTTTGTATTTTTTCGATATCACTTTTGCGATTTATAGCTCAATTTTTGACCTAACAACACAGGGTTTGCGCAAAACCCAATTTTTCGCCAGACACTTCAATGCTGCATACTCAACTCAAAAAATTTTTTCGCATCAAAAATTTCAAATTTTTCTAAATTTGTTAAAAAAGCAAAAACAAGTAAAAGCGTGCTAAGTTCGGCCGGTCCGAATCTTATATACCCTCCACCATGGATCGCATTTGTCGAGTTCTTTTCCCGGCATCTCTTCTTAGGCAAAAAAAAGTAAAAGCGTGCTAAGTTCGACCGGTTTATATGGCAGCTATATCAAAACATGGACCGATATGCCCCATTTACAATACCAACCGACCTACACTAATAAGAAGTATTTGTGCAAAATTTCAAGCGGCTAGCTTTACTCCTTCGGAGGTTAGCGTGCTTTCGACAGACAGACGGACGGACGGACATGTCTAGATCGACACAAAATTTCACGACGATCAAGAATATATATACTTTATGGGGTCTCAGACGAATATTTCGAGTAGTTACAAACAGAATGACGAAATTAGTATACCCCCCATCTTATGGTGGAGGGTATAAAAACATGGGACTTGCACTAATCGGATTTTTTTGCAATAACCTACAATACTGTATACTCAACTCGAAAAATTTTTTCGCATCAAAAATTGAAAAATTTCATTGCTAAAAAAATGCAAAAAAATTAAATGTGAAATTTCACGTAATTTTGTTTATTGTTCGAATCGTTTTCGAATTTCGAACTGCGTAATGCTGGAAAATGATCGAAATTCGAAAAAATGAAGGAGTTACAGCGTTATTGACCTTAAAAATGACCTTGAATTTTTACGCTAAAATAGATTTGATTTTTGCGATGTTTTTCATAGAAAACTTTACACTATTCCTTCATCCAGCACCACTACGGAAAGAGATTTTCCCCACGAATCCAACGAATAAGGAAGTTACAGCAATTGCAAACTCACGTTGGTTTTTTCGAATTTTTTGGATATTAATTATGCGATTTAGAAGCAATACTCTAAAGTTTTCAAGGAAATAGGAAAGAGTATTGCTTCGTCCAGCACCATTACAGAAAGGGATTTTCCTGACGAATCCGACGGTGTCCTCAGAATTTTGAAATTCGCAAAACTAACAATGTTACAGCAATTTCAAACCCACCTCGATTTTTTTACCATTTTTCGAATATTAATTATACGATTTTGAGCTTGTTTTTTGAAGGAAAAACATGGGACTTGCACTAATCCGATTTTTTTGCAATAATCTACAATACTGTATACTCAACTCGAAAAATTTTTTCGCATCAAATATTGAAAAATTTCATAAGGGGGTAGCCTTTGCTAAAAAAATGCAAAAAAAAATAAAATGTGAAATTTCACGTAATTTAGTTTATTGTTCGAATCGTTTTCGAATTTCGAACTGCGGAATGCTGGAAAATGATCGAAATTCGAAAAAATGAAGGAGTTACAGCGTTATTGACCTTAAAAATGACCTTGAATTTTTACGCTAAAATAGATTTGATTTTTGCGATGTTTTTCATAGAAAACTTTACACTATTCCTTCATCCAGCACCACTACGGAAAGAGATTTTCCCCACGAATCCAACGAATAAGGAAGTTACAGCAATTGCAAACTCACGTTGGTTTTTTCGAATTTTTTGGATATTAATTATGCGATTTCGAAGCAATACTCTAAAGTTTTCAAGGAAATAGGAAAGAGTATTGCTTCGTCCAGCACCATTACAGAAAGGGATTTTCCTGACGAATCCGACGGTGTCCTCAGAATTTTGAAATTCGCAAAACTAACAATGTTACAGCAATTTCAAACTCACCTCGATTTTTTTACCATTTTTCCAATATTAATTATACGATTTTGAGCTTGTTTTTTGAAGGAAAAACATGGGACTTGCACTAATCCGATTTTTTTGCAATAATCTACAATACTGTATACTCAACTCGAATGCAAAAAAAATAAAATGTGAAATTTCACGTACTTTTGTTTATTGTTCGAATCGTTTTCGAATTTCGAACTGCGGAATGCTGGAAAATGATCGAAATTCGAAAAAATGAAGGAGTTACAGCGTTATTGACCTTAAAAATGACCTTGAATTTTTACGCTAAAATAGATTTGATTTTTGCGATGTTTTTCATAGAAAACTTTACACTATTCCTTCATCCAGCACCACTACGGAAAGAGATTTTCCCCACGAATCCAACGAATAAGGAAGTTACAGCAATTGCAAACTCACGTTGGTTTTTTGGAATTTTTTGGATATTAATTATGCGATTTTGAAGCAATACTCTAAAGTTTTCAAGGAAATAGGAAAGAGTATTGCTTCGTCCAGCACCATTACAGAAAGGGATTTTCCTGACGAATCCGACGGTGTCCTCAGAATTTTGAAATTCGCAAAACTAACAATGTTACAGCAATTTCAAACTCACCTCGATTTTTTTACCATTTTTCGAATATTAATTATACGATTTTGAGCTTGTTTTTTGAAGGAAAAACATGGGACTTGCACTAATCCGATTTTTTTGCAATAATCTACAATACTGTATACTCAACTCGAAAAATTTTTTCGCATCAAAAATTGAAATTTTTGCTAAAAAAATGCAAAAAAAAATAAAATGTGAAATTTCACGTACTTTTGTTTATTGTTCGAATCGTTTTCGAATTTCGAACTGCGGAATGCTGGAAAATGATCGAAATTCGAAAAAATTAAGGAGTTACAGCGTTATTGACCTTAAAAATGACCTTGAATTTTTACGCTAAAATAGATTTGATTTTTGCGATGTTTTTCATAGAAAACTTTACACTATTCCTTCATCCAGCACCACTACGGAAAGAGATTTTCCCCACGAATCCAACGGTGTCTGAAAAATTGTGAAGTTTGCAAAACTAAGGAAGTTACAGCAATTTCAAACTCACGTTGGTTTTTTGGAATTTTTTGGATATTAATTATGCGATTTTGAAGCAATACTCTAAAGTTTTCAAGGAAATAGGAAAGAGTATTGCTTCGTCCAGCACCATTACAGAAAGGGATTTTCCTGACGAATCCGACGGTGTCCTCAGAATTTTGAAATTCGCAAAACTAACAATGTTACAGCAATTTCAAACTCACCTCGATTTTTTTACCATTTTTCCAATATTAATTATACGATTTTGAGCTTGTTTTTTGAAGGAAAAACATGGGACTTGCACTAATCCGATTTGTTTGCAATAAACTACAATACTGTATACTCAACTCGAAAAATTTTTTCGCATCAAAAATTGAAAATTTTCATAAGGGGGTAGCCTTTGCTAAAAAAATGCAAAAAAAATAAAATGTGAAATTTCACGTACTTTTGTTTATTGTTCGAATCGTTTTCGAATTTCGAACTGCGGAATGCTGGAAAATGATCGAAATTCGAAAAAATGAAGGAGTTACAGCGTTATTGACCTTAAAAATGACCTTGAATTTTTACGCTAAAATAGATTTGATTTTTGCGATGTTTTTCATAGAAAACTTTACACTATTCCTTCATCCAGCACCACTACGGAAAGAGATTTTCCCCACGAATCCAACGGTGTCTGAAAAATTGTGAAGTTTGCAAAACTAAGGAAGTTACAGCAATTGCAAACTCACGTTGGTTTTTTGGAATTTTTTGGATATTAATTATGCGATTTTGAAGCAATACTCTAAAGTTTTCAAGGAAATAGGAAAGAGTATTGCTTCGTCCTGCACCATTACAGAAAGGGATTTTCCTGACGAATCCGACGGTGTCCTCAGAATTTTGAAATTCGCAAAACTAACAATGTTACAGCAATTTCAAACTCACCTCGATTTTTTTACCATTTTTCGAATATTAATTATACGATTTTGAGCTTGTTTTTTGAAGGAAAAACATGGGACTTGCACTAATCCGATTTTTTTGCAATAATCTACAATACTGTATACTCAACTCGAAAAATTTTTTCGCATCAAAAATTGAAAATTTTCATAAGGGGGTAGCCTTTGCTAAAAAAATGCAAAAAAAATAAAATGTGAAATTTCACGTACTTTTGTTTATTGTTCGAATCGTTTTCGAATTTCGAACTGCGGAATGCTGGAAAATGATCGAAATTCGAAAAAATGAAGGAGTTACAGCGTTATTGACCTTAAAAATGACCTTGAATTTTTACGCTAAAATAGATTTGATTTTTGCGATGTTTTTCATAGAAAACTTTACACTATTCCTTCATCCAGCACCACTACGGAAAGAGATTTTCCCCACGAATCCAACGGTGTCTGAAAAATTGTGAAGTTTGCAAAACTAAGGAAGTTACAGCAATTGCAAACTCACGTTGGTTTTTTTGAATTTTTTGGATATTAATTATGCGATTTTGAAGCAATACTCTAAAGTTTTCAAGGAAATAGGAAAGAGTATTGCTTCGTCCAGCACCATTACAGAAAGGGATTTTCCTGACGAATCCGACGGTGTCCTCAGAATTTTGAAATTCGCAAAACTAACAATGTTACAGCAATTTCAAACTCACCTCGATTTTTTTACCATTTTTCCAATATTAATTATACGATTTTGAGCTTGTTTTTTGAAGGAAAAACATGGGACTTGCACTAATCCGATTTTTTTGCAATAATCTACAATACTGTATACTCAACTCGAAAAATTTTTTCGCATCAAAAATTGAAAATTTTCATTGAAAAATGCAAAAAAAAATAAAATGTGAAATTTCACGTAATTTTGTTTATTGTTCGAATCGTTTTCGTATTTCGAACTGCGGAATGCTGGAAAATGATCGAAATTCGAAAAAATGAAGGAGTTACAGAGTTATTGACCTTAAAAATGACCTTGAATTTTTACGCTAAAATAGATTTGATTTTTGCGATGTTTTTCATAGAAAACTTTACACTATTCCTTCATCCAGCACAACTACGGAAAGAGATTTTCCCCACGAATCCAACGGTGTCTGAAAAATTGTGAAGTTTGCAAAACTAAGGAAGTTACAGCAATTGCAAACTCACGTTGGTTTTTTTGGAATTTTTTGGATATTAATTATGCGATTTTGAAGCAATACTCTAAAGTTTTCAAGGAAATAGGAAAGATTATTGCTTCGTCCAGCACCATTACAGAAAGGGATTTTCCTGACGAATCCGACGGTGTCCTCAGAATTTTGAAATTCGCAAAACTAACAATGTTACAGCAATTTCAAACTCACCTCGATTTTTTTACCATTTTTCCAATATTAATTATACGATTTTGAGCTTGTTTTTTGAAGGAAAAACATGGGACTTGCACTAATCCGATTTTTTTGCAATAATCTACAATACTGTATACTCAACTCGAAAAATTTTTTCGCATCAAAAATTGAAAATTTTCATAAGGGGGTAGCCTTTGCTAAAAAAATGCAAAAAAAATAAAATGTGAAATTTCACGTACTTTTGTTTATTGTTCGAATCGTTTTCGAATTTCGAACTGCGGAATGCTGGAAAATGATCGAAATTCGAAAAAATGAAGGAGTTACAGCGTTATTGACCTTAAAAATGACCTTGAATTTTTACGCTAAAATAGATTTGATTTTTGCGATGTTTTTCATAGAAAACTTTACACTATTCCTTCATCCAGCACCACTACGGAAAGAGATTTTCCCCACGAATCCAACGGTGTCTGAAAAATTGTGAAGTTTGCAAAACTAAGGAAGTTACAGCAATTGCAAACTCACGTTGATTTTTTTGAATTTTTTGGATATTAATTATGCGATTTTGAAGCAATACTCTAAAGTTTTCAAGGAAATAGGAAAGAGTATTGCTTCGTCCAGCACCATTACAGAAAGGGATTTTCCTGACGAATCCGACGGTGTCCTCAGAATTTTGAAATTCGCAAAACTAACAATGTTACAGCAATTTCAAACTCACCTCGATTTTTTTACCATTTTTCCAATATTAATTATACGATTTTGAGCTTGTTTTTTGAAGGAAAAACATGGGACTTGCGCCAATCCGATTTTTTTGCAATAATCTACAATACTGTATACTCAACTCGAAAAATTTTTTCGCATCAAAAATTGAAAAATTTCATTAGGGGGTAGCCTTTGCTAAAAAAATGCAAAAAAAAATAAAATGTGAAATTTCACGTAATTTTGTTTATTGTTCGAATCGTTTTCGAATTTCGAACTGCGGAATGCTGGAAAATGATCGAAATTCGAAAAAATGAAGGAGTTACAGCGCTATTGACCTTAAAAATGACCTTGAATTTTTACGCTAAAATAGATTTGATTTTTGCGATGTTTTTCATAGAAAACTTTACACTATTCCTTCATCCAGCACCACTACGGAAAGAGATTTTCCCCACGAATCCAACGGTGTCTGAAAAATTGTGAAGTTTGCAAAACTAAGGAAGTTACAGCAATTGCAAACTCACGTTGGTTTTTTTGAATTTTTTGGATATTAATTATGCGATTTTGAAGCAATACTCTAAAGTTTTCAAGGAAATAGGAAAGAGTAGCACCATTACAGAAAGGGATTTTCCTGACGAATCCGACGGTGTCCTCAGAATTTTGAAATTCGCAAAACTAACAATGTTACAGCAATTTCAAACTCACCTCGATTTTTTTACCATTTTTCCAATATTAATTATACGATTTTGAGCTTGTTTTTTGAAGGAAAAACATGGGACTTGCACTAATCCGATTTTTTTGCAATAATCTACAATACTGTATACTCAACTCGAAAAATTTTTTCGCATCAAAAATTGAAAAATTTCATAAGGGGGTGTCCGACGGTGTCCTCAGAATTTTGAAATTCGCAAAACTAACAATGTTACAGCAATTTCAAACTCACCTCGATTTTTTTACCATTTTTCCAATATTAATTATACGATTTTGAGCTTGTTTTTTGAAGGAAAAACATGGGACTTGCACTAATCCGATTTTTTTGCAATAATCTACAATACTGTATACTCAACTCGAAAAATTTTTTCGCATCAAAAATTGAAAAATTTCATAAAAAAATGCAAAAAAAAATAATATGTGAAATTTCACGTAATTTTGTTTATTGTTCGAATCGTTTTCGAATTTCGAACTGCGGAATGCTGGAAAATGATCGAAATTCGAAAAAATGAAGGAGTTACAGCGTTATTGACCTTAAAAATGACCTTGAATTTTTACGCTAAAATAGATTTGATTTTTGCGATGTTTTTCATAGAAAACTTTACACTATTCCTTCATCCAGCACCACTACGGAAAGAGATTTTCCCCACGAATCCAACGGTGTCTGAAAAATTGTGAAGTTTGCAAAACTAAGGAAGTTACAGCAATTGCAAACTCACGTTGGTTTTTTTGAATTTTTTGGATATTAATTATGCGATTTTGAAGCAATACTCTAAAGTTTTCAAGGAAATAGGAAAGAGTATTGCTTCGTCCAGCACCATTACAGAAAGGGATTTTCCTGACGAATCCGACGGTGTCCTCAGAATTTTGAAATTCGCAAAACTAACAATGTTACAGCAATTTCAAACTCACCTCGATTTTTTTACCATTTTTCCAACATTAATTATACGATTTTGAGCTTGTTTTTTGAAGGAAAAACATGGGACTTGCACTAATCCGATTTGTTTGCAATAATCTACAATACTGTATACTCAACTCGAAAAATTTTTTCGCATCAAAAATTGAAAAATTTCATAAGGGGGTTGCCTTTGCTAAAAAAATGCAAAAAAAAATAAAATGTGAAATTTCACGTACTTTTGTTTATTGTTCGAATCGTTTTCGAATTTCGAACTGCGGAATGCTGGAAAATGATCGAAATTCGAAAAAATGAAGGAGTTACAGCGTTATTGACCTTAAAAATGACCTTGAATTTTTACGCTAAAATAGATTTGATTTTTGCGATGTTTTTCATAGAAAACTTTACACTATTCCTTCATCCAGCACCACTACGGAAAGAGATTTTCCCCACGAATCCAACGGTGTCTGCAAAATTGTGAAGTTTGCAAAACTAAGGAAGTTACAGCAATTGCAAACTCACGTTGGTTTTTTTGAATTTTTTGGATATTAATTATGCGATTTTGAAGCAATACTCTAAAGTTTTCAAGGAAATAGAAAAGAGTATTGCTTCGTCCGGCACCATTACAGAAAGGGATTTTCCTGACGAATCCGACGGTGTCCTCAGAATTTTGAAATTCGCAAAACTAACAATGTTACAGCAATTTCAAACTCACCTCGATTTTTTTACCATTTTTCCAATATTAATTATACGATTTTGAGCTTGTTTTTTGAAGGAAAAACATGGGACTTGCACTAATCCGATTTTTTTTGCAATAATCTACAATACTGTATACTCAACTCGAAAAATTTTTTCGCATCAAAAATTTAAAATTTTTCGCATCAAAAATTGAAATTTGCTAAAAAAATGCAAAAAAAATAAAATGTGAAATTTCACGTACTTTTGTTTATTGTTCGAATCGTTTTCGAATTTCGAACTGCGGAATGCTGGAAAATGATCGAAATTCGAAAAACTGAAGGAGTTACAGCGTTATTGACCTTAAAAATTACCTTGAATTTTTACGCTAAAATAGATTTGATTTTTGCGATGTTTTTCATAGAAAACTTTACACTATTCCTTCATCCAGCACCACTACGGAAAGAGATTTTCCCCACGAATCCAACGGTGTCTGAAAAATTGTGAAGTTTGCAAAACTAAGGAAGTTACAGCAATTGCAAACTCACGTTGGTTTTTTTGAATTTTTTGGATATTAATTATGCGATTTTGAAGCAATACTCTAAAGTTTTCAAGGAAATAGGAAAGAGTATTGCTTCGTCCAGCACCATTACAGAAAGGGATTTTCCTGACGAATCCGACGGTGTCCTCAGAATTTTGAAATTCGCAAAACTAACAATGTTACAGCAATTTCAAACTCACCTCGATTTTTTTACCATTTTTCCAATATTAATTATACGATTTTGAGCTTGTTTTTTGAAGGAAAAACATGGGACTTGCACTAATCCGATTTTTTTGCAATAATCTACAATACTGTATACTCAACTCGAAAAATTTTTTCGCATCAAAAATTGAAAAATTTCATAAGGGGGTAGCCTTTGCTAAAAAAATGCAAAAAAAAATAATATGTGAAATTTCACGTAATTTTGTTTATTGTTCGAATCGTTTTCGAATTTCGAACTGCGGAATGCTGGAAAATGATCGAAATTCGAAAAAATGAAGGAGTTACAGCGTTATTGACCTTAAAAATGACCTTGAATTTTTACGCTAAAATAGATTTGATTTTTGCGATGTTTTTCATAGAAAACTTTACACTATTCCTTCATCCAGCACCACTACGGAAAGAGATTTTCCCCACGAATCCAACGGTGTCTGAAAAATTGTGAAGTTTGCAAAACTAAGGAAGTTACAGCAATTGCAAACTCACGTTGGTTTTTTTGAATTTTTTGGATATTAATTATGCGATTTTGAAGCAATACTCTAAAGTTTTCAAGGAAATAGGAAAGAGTATTGCTTCGTCCAGCACCATTACAGAAAGGGATTTTCCTGACGAATCCGACGGTGTCCTCAGAATTTTGAAATTCGCAAAACTAACAATGTTACAGCAATTTCAAACTCACCTCGATTTTTTTACCATTTTTCCAACATTAATTATACGATTTTGAGCTTGTTTTTTGAAGGAAAAACATGGGACTTGCACTAATCCGATTTGTTTGCAATAATCTACAATACTGTATACTCAACTCGAAAAATTTTTTCGCATCAAAAATTGAAAAATTTCATAAGGGGGTTGCCTTTGCTAAAAAAATGCAAAAAAAAATAAAATGTGAAATTTCACGTACTTTTGTTTATTGTTCGAATCGTTTTCGAATTTCGAACTGCGGAATGCTGGAAAATGATCGAAATTCGAAAAAATGAAGGAGTTACAGCGTTATTGACCTTAAAAATGACCTTGAATTTTTACGCTAAAATAGATTTGATTTTTGCGATGTTTTTCATAGAAAACTTTACACTATTCCTTCATCCAGCACCACTACGGAAAGAGATTTTCCCCACGAATCCAACGGTGTCTGAAAAATTGTGAAGTTTGCAAAACTAAGGAAGTTACAGCAATTGCAAACTCACGTTGGTTTTTTTGAATTTTTTGGATATTAATTATGCGATTTTGAAGCAATACTCTAAAGTTTTCAAGGAAATAGGAAAGAGTATTGCTTCGTCCAGCACCATTACAGAAAGGGATTTTCCTGACGAATCCGACGGTGTCCTCAGAATTTTGAAATTCGCAAAACTAACAATGTTACAGCAATTTCAAACTCACCTCGATTTTTTTACCATTTTTCCAATATTAATTATACGATTTTGAGCTTGTTTTTTGAAGGAAAAACATGGGACTTGCACTAATCCGATTTTTTTGCAATAATCTACAATACTGTATACTCAACTCGAAAAATTTTTTCGCATCAAAAATTGAAAAATTTCATAAGGGGGTAGCCTTTGCTAAAAAAATGCAAAAAAAATAAAATGTGAAATTTCACGTAATTTTGTTTATTGTTCGAATCGTTTTCGAATTTCGAACTGCGGAATGCTGGAATGCTGGAAAATGATCGAAATTCGAAAAAATGAAGGAGTTACAGCGTTATTGACCTTAAAAATGACCTTGAATTTTTACGCTAAAATAGATTTGATTTTTGCGATGTTTTTCATAGAAAACTTTACACTATTCCTTCATCCAGCACCACTACGGAAAGAGATTTTCCCCACGAATCCAACGGTGTCTGAAAAATTGTGAAGTTTGCAAAACTAAGGAAGTTACAGCAATTGCAAACTCACGTTGGTTTTTTTTGAATTTTTTGGATATTAATTATGCGATTTTGAAGCAATACTCTAAAGTTTTCAAGGAAATAGGAAAGAGTATTGCTTCGTCCAGCACCATTACAGAAAGGGATTTTCCTGACGAATCCGACGGTGTCCTCAGAATTTTGAAATTCGCAAAACTAACAATGTTACAGCAATTTCAAACTCACCTCGATTTTTTTACCATTTTTCCAATATTAATTATACGATTTTGAGCTTGTTTTTTGAAGGAAAAACATGGGACTTGCACTAATCCGATTTTTTTGCAATAATCTACAATACTGTATACTCAACTCGAAAAATTTTTTCGCATCAAAAATTGAAAAATTTCATAAGGGGGTAGCCTTTGCTAAAAAAATGCAAAAAAAATAAAATGTGAAATTTCACTAAATTTTGTTTATTGTTCGAATCGTTTTCGAATTTCGAACTGCGGAATGCTGGAATGCTGGAAAATGATCGAAATTCGAAAAAATGAAGGAGTTACAGCGTTATTGACCTTAAAAATGACCTTGAATTTTTACGCTAAAATAGATTTGATTTTTGCGATGTTTTTCATAGAAAACTTTACACTATTCCTTCATCCAGCACCACTACGGAAAGAGATTTTCCCCACGAATCCAACGGTGTCTGAAAAATTGTGAAGTTTGCAAAACTAAGGAAGTTACAGCAATTGCAAACTCACGTTGGTTTTTTTGAATTTTTTGGATATTAATTATGCGATTTTGAAGCAATACTCTAAAGTTTTCAAGGAAATAGGAAAGAGTATTGCTTCGTCCAGCACCATTACAGAAAGGGATTTTCCTGACGAATCCGACGGTGTCCTCAGAATTTTGAAATTCGCAAAACTAACAATGTTACAGCAATTTCAAACTCACCTCGATTTTTTTTACCATTTTTCCAATATTAATTATACGATTTTGAGCTTGTTTTTTGAAGAAAAAACATGGGACTTGCACTAATCCGATTTTTTTGCAATAATCTACAATACTGTATACCCCTCGATTTCATAAGGGGGTAGCCTTTGCTAAAAAAATGCAAAAAAAATAAAATGTGAAATTTCACGTAATTTTGTTTATTGTTCGAATCGTTTTCGAATTTCGAACTGCGGAATGCTGGAAAATGATCGAAATTCGAAAAAATGAAGGAGTTACTGCGTTTTCGAACTTAAAAATGACCTTGAACATTTTAGGCCCAAAATAAATGGATTTTTACGAGTTTTTCGTAGAAAACTTTGAAGTTTTGCTTCAACCAGCACCATTACGGAAAGAGCTTTTATTCACGAATCCAATGGTGTTTTAAGAATTTCGAAGTTCGAAAATCTAAGGAAGTTACAACAACTTCGAACTCTCATAGATTGTTTTTGTATTTTTTCGATATCACTTTTGCGATTTATAGCTCAATTTTTGAGCTAACAATACAGGGTTTGCGCAAAACCCCATTTTTCGCCATACACTTCAATGCTGCATACTCAACTCAAAAAATTTTTTCGCATAAAAAATTTAAAATTTTGGAAAGGTTACCCCCTTTGCTAAAAAAAGCAAAAAAAAAACAATGTTAAATTTTAAGGAACTTTGTTTATTTTTCAATTCATCTTCGAATTTCAAACTGCGGAATGTTTTCAAATTTTCGAAATTCGAAAAAATGGAGGAGTTACTGCGTTTTCGAACTTAAAAATGACCTTGACAATTTTAGGCCCAAAATAAATGGATTTTTGCGAGTTTTTCGTAGAAAACTTTAAAGTTTTGCTTTAACCAGCACCATTACGGAAAGAGCTTTTATTCACGAATCCAATGGTGTTTTAAGAATTTCGAAGTTCGAAAATCTAAGGAAGTTACAACAATTTCGAACTCTCATAGATTGTTTTTGTATTTTTTCGATATCAATTATGCGATTTATACCTCAATTTTTGAACTAACAACACAGGGTTTGCGAAAATCCCCATTTTTCGCCATACACTTCAATGCTGCATACTCAACTCAAAAAATTTTTTCGCATCAAAAATTTCAAATTTTGGAAAGGTTACCCGCTTTGCTAAAAAAAGCAAAAAAAACAAATGTTAAATTTTAAGAAACTTTGTTTATTTTACAATTTATCTTCGAATTTCAAACTGCGGAATGTTTTCAAATTTTCGAAATTGGAAAAAATGAAGGAGCTACTGCGTTTTCGAACTTAAAAATGACCTTGACAATTTTAGGCTCAAAATAAATGGATTTTTTGTGGTGTTTTAAGAATTTCGAAGTTCGAAAATCTAAGGACAATTGACAATCATAGATTGTTTTTGTATTTTTTCGATATCAATTATGCGATCTCATTTTTTGAAGGCTGTAGAGTGATTACAACAGACGGACGGATAAACGGACAGACACGCGAAATATATTGTATATACTTTGTAGGTCCGGGAATTGATATTTCGATGTGTTGCAAACGGAATGACTAAATGAGTATACCCCCTATCCTACGGTGGTGGGTATAAAAATTAAAGACTTGTTTATTATTTTCAAGCATTTAATCAAAATATATAATTGTTTTTAAAAGTAAACCAAAGCAATGAAGTGTTTACCCCTGCTAATGTTCGCCTGAAATAAGGGTATGTGATTTCCTGTGCCTTGCCATCAATGCCACCGTAAAGGGCTAGATATCGCTGGCTTAGAGGAAAACTTAAACCAGTTCTTTATTTGTTTCTCTTTCGAGACGAGCTCAATGATCGGAGATTGCAAATGGAAAAGGAAAGCCAAAGATAGCAACACACACCAAACACTTTGCAACCATATTAGGTGTGATGGCTTCAAGGGCCGTGCGCTGGTATGTTGTATTTGAATCGTATTAATTGCAAAAAGGCATCTATGATACAATTACCACATTAACAACGCTCGGCAACCCTGTCTATTAGCTGTACTTTTTCCCAATATATTTTGTTTTGTTGGCGTGTGTTTTTTGAGTAATGACAGACCTTTTTTCTGTGGCAATCACACTTCTTCCGTACTACATATGATTTTGTGCATCTGTTGGAAGTTGTAATATGAAAAAATTGAAAAGTCTTCTAACCAAAGACGAAACGCGTCCCAAAGTGGTTGGGGTGTGTTGCTATCCTTGGCTTTCCTTTTCCATTTGCAATCTCCGATCATTGAGCTCGTCTCGAAAGAGAAACAAGCAAAAATTGTAATATTTAATGTTTAATGTGTAATGCCCTAACAGGCAAAAAACTTGAAAAATAAACCTGTTCTGTCAACCCGAAAAACATAAAAAATCAGCCTTTACAAACCAACTGGCTAGATTCTCATTGTATACAGACTTTTATTTTTGTATTTTTATTCCCTACACCACCACTGTGGTACAGGGTATTATAGATTTGTGCATTTGTTTGCAACGCTAAGAAGGAGAAGAGCTAGACCCATTGATAAGTATACCGATGGACTCAGAATCACTTTCTGATTCGATTTAGCCATGTCCGTCTGTGAGTCCATGTATTCTTGTAATCAAAGTGCAGGTTGTATTTGTTGTCCAATCACATCTCACTTTTTGACCCAAGGACGAACGCTATTGATTTTGTTAGAAATCGGTTCAGATTTAGAAATAACTACAATATATATGTATCGCCCGATATGCACTCAAACGGCCCTAGTAACAAGCACATTTCAACCGATGTGCACAAAACTTGGCATGGATTGTTTTGTTACTTATTTCAACATATCTGCTAGATTTAATCAAAATCGGTTCAGATTTCCATATAGCTCCAATATATATGTATCGCCCGATTTGCACTTAAATGGCCGTAGTAGCTAAAATGTTCATCCGATCTGCACAAAATTTGATGCGGATTATTTTGCTACTGATCTTAAAATAACTGCTAGATTTCATCAAAATCGGTTGAGATTTGCATATAGCTCCCATATATATTTATCGTCCGATTTGCCTTAAATGGCCCTAGTAGCTAAAATTTTCAACCGATCTGCACAAAATTTGGCACGGATTGTTTTGCTACTGATCTTAACATATCTGCAGATTTTCATCCAAATCGGTTCAGATTTAGATATAGCTCCCATATATATGTATCGCCCGATTTGCACTTCAATGGCCGTAGAAGCTAAAATGTTCAACCGATCTGCACAAAATTTGGCACGTATTGTTTTGCTACTGATCTTAACATATCTGCAGATTTTCATCCAAATCGGTTCAGATTTAGATATAGCTCCCATATATATGTATCGCCCGATTTGCACTTCAATGGCCGTAGAAGCTAAAATGTTCAACCGATCTGCACAAAATTTGGCACGTATTGTTTTGCTACTGATCTTAACATATCTGCTAGATTTCATCAATTCAGATTTGAACATATATGTATCGCCCGTTTACACTTATAAGGCTGTAATAAACACAATTTGTAACCGATCTGCACAAAATTTGGCACGGATTGTTTTGTTACTGATCTAAACATGTGTGCGAGATTTTGTCAAGATCGGTTCAGATTTGGATGTAGCACCCATACTTATTTGTACCAGATTTGCAATTATATGGCCATAGTAACAACAATTTTCAAATGATCTGTTTAATAGTCGGTTCAGATTTAGATATAGCTCTCATATACATATATATTTACATATTGCCCGAATTTATAATTGTAGGGTAGGTGTAGGGTATTATATAGTCGGCCCGCCAGACTTTTGTCTTTCCTTACTGGTTTTATTTTTTTTTTAAGTTATTATTTATTTTGTTTATAAAAATGAAGGTTTCATTTTCTCGTTTCTTACCAGCAACCCCATTAAAATAATACACTTGGCTTGTGTCGTTTTGGTTTTCTTTATACTTTTATTTGGAAAATGTTTGCAATAATTTCATCATATGGTTTTTTTTAACATCATGTTACAGAAAGGAGTTTGGTTGTTGTATGCAATTTCATAATGTAATTTCGAATAGATATTTATCTTGTGGTTGCTGTTGGTTGTTGTTGTTGTTGTTAATAATAATATGATTCTCTCACTTCCAGTTAGGTTTTCGACCTTCTACTTTTAATGGTTGTGTTCTTTTCATTTGTTTATATGTTTTGCGTTTTTTTTTTGTTTTAATAAAAAATATTTTTGTTTTAAATGTGTTTTTTGCATTTGTTTGTTTGTTTTTTTTTATAATAGTAATAATAATAAACTATTTAAAAAATAATGATAATAATGACAAAAAATGTATGCTAAAATTAAAAATATATATATTTGTAAGTTTAATAATTTATAATTTCTATAATGTTCATTTCTGTGTTTTTTGTTTTGTTTTCCGTTATATGATGTGGTTTATTTGCTGTTAATCGTTTTTATAATTTGTTTTTTTTTTTTGTTTTTGTTTTTAATAATAATGATAGTAATAATAATCATAAATAGAATAGAGATTTGGGTTCTTCTCTTGTTTATTTTCTTATGTTTTGAAATTCATATATAGTAATATAAAATTATAATTAATAAAAAATTATTAAAACAAAATACAAATGGAAAAAAAATAAAATAAAAATTATAAGTATGTATTTATGTATGCTGTATGTATATTTTGTTGTTTGTTATGCAATGTGATTTAATTAAATATTCTCAACACCTCAACACTGGTGGGTGTCAGTTTTTCGGGTTTTCTTTAAACTCATAATCTTTTAGCTTTTTATTGCAAAAAGTGTGAGCGGGGCGAGCGTACCATTTGTTAGTCGCTTAGTCATTTCATTTTATTTGATTTTCAGTTTAAGGTTTTATTTAAAGAGTTGTAATTGTTTCTTGCAAAAGAATTAACACATAATCTTAGCTATGCTTGTTTGTTTGTTGTTTTTGTTTTTGTTTTTCATTTCATGTCATTGTTGTATAAACTCTTTTTGTTTTTGTAATTTTTGTTTTATAATAAAGTAATGTGATTTAAGAAATAATTTTAAATCATTTTTCGTTTTTTTTTTTGTTGTTGTTGGTTGGTTTCATTAAGTGTTTCTATCCTGTTCGCCGGTTACAAACGTGTGTGTGTGTGTTTTGTCCTTGGTTTTTACTGGGGGTTCCTTTTTTATAGGACTGGACGAGAAGTCCTTGCTCGTTATAGATAATCCATTAGAGATTGGGCATAGTTGGTTGTTTGTTGGGTTAGTTTTTGGTTGCTTGCTTGCTTGCTAGACATCCAATTTTCATGGTCTTCAAAAGAATGTATCTCCTTTTGTTGCTTTCTCTTGTTAATTTTCCATTTTTTTTTAATTTATGTTATAAATGATTTACTTTTTTTTAAATATTTGAATGGTTTTTTGCTTAAGTTGCGTGTTTCTTTAATATTTTATTTTTAAATAGAAAATAATGTTTTGTGTTTTATCGTTTCATTTTGCATTATTCCATTTTTTTTATGAATTATTTTCTATTAATTTGCAATTTTGGGGGATTTTTGCTAAAATGAAAACAAAGAAAAGCGATAAACTTACTTATGTTCTTCTTGTTTATTCATAATTTTTGCTTCTTTTCTTGTATTTAATTGTGATTAGCTGCAAATATAAAAAGAATTTAGTTTTAAAGTTTATAGTTATAAAATTCTAGTTAGAGGTGCATTTTATAGCGAAATTTAAGTGATATATGAATTTAATGGCTAAAATAGAATATTTGATTTTTTGTTAAATAATGATGGCAGGTTGGTTTCAATTTTAGATTAAAAAAAAGTCGGAACCAATTTTGATGGACCTGGATGGAAGATGTTTTCAGATGGGTTATTAAACAATCTGTATGAAAATTTCGAGCAAATATGCTCAAACTGTAATAAATAGGGTTGACCAATGGCAACATTATTGCAAATTACCCGAAATCTGAGGAACGTAGGGGGGAAGGGGGGCCACCCCATTTTTTCAAAATTGAAAATTGCCACAATTCTTCTCTTACTCCGAAATTGTTAAAGATACCCCAAAAAAATTGAGGTCTGTATTATTTGCAGGAACTGACCCATCGGCGGTGACATTTGGTCATAAAGTTAGACCTATAGGCTGATCCTAACCTTTCAAAGCCTTCCAAGTTTGGTTGTCTTTGGGAATATCTCAGTTTTATAGTGAAAGTTTCGGCAAATCAGCTTCAGTATTTCGATGAAATTTTTTCATTTGCGCTCAGGTTACTGTTTGCGTCGGTCTATCGGTTTTAAATGACTTTTAGTTCCTTACAATTCTACGCAATTAAACTGAAAACATTAAACAACTATTATTGTTAAATAGTCATAAAAATAAGTTATGAGCTCTTTTTACGAAGAACCAACTTCGTTCTGCTTGAATGATGTCGCTAATTTATTCTTCGAACTTAATTAAAATCGATCAAAAATCCGCTCACGATGGAAAAGATGTCGGATAAAAATTACATCCAACTATTGTCGTGTACGCTAATAATTTACATCATGTCGTTATAAGTCCTGTAGTGTTTCTACGTTATTGCAGTTGTAAACTTTTTTCTTTCTTTGCCAACTAATTGATGTAACCTAACCTGTCGGCTGACGTGAGTCTAATATAGAACTAGCCCTCATAGATAAAAGTCTGCTGTCTAATATTCTTTTAACACTTTTCCTCACTTAAGGTGGGTATTAAGTTCGTGTTTCACAGTGAAAATCAATATTTTTTACCATTACTTCAATACATGATTTCATTCATAAGGCAATTCCTTATTATTATTTATGATAAAATTTTAATAAAAGTGTTATGTTATCAGTGATATTTTTGTAGTTTTTCAAAAAAGTAATCGAGAAAAACATGGTTATTTCACCGTGAAACACCTGCTTATTACCCACCTATTTGTAAACATGCAATTTGACTCTTCAAATTCATTCATTAAAAAAATCATTATTCGCAAAATCTTTTCAAAAAAAAAATCTTGGAAGAAAATCAAAAATTCAAAAAGTAAATTTTAAAACGTTTCAAATAATATTTCACTGTGCTCATATCTACGGTCGATGCCAACAGAACTAACAAATTTCTGCTAGAATTTTCATCCCTTAATCACTATATGCTCCGTATCAGTTGCCTTAAATACTGTATTGTGAATTATGGAATTCCAAGAAAAAAAAACGAAATGGTTTTATTTTAAATAATTATTTTAAAATGGAAATTATTCTGGGTGATCATTTCGGAGTTTTAAAATTGTGTTTTCGAGTCCTTAAAATGTTTTATTTCATTGCTGATGTAATTCATTTATAATTAAATATTACTAATTATTCTTCAGAAAAGTTTTTCAGACTAAAAATCAAAATGAATCGGTTTACAAATGACCATTTTATTGCATTATTACTGCAAATCGGACGAACAT
This sequence comes from Stomoxys calcitrans, assembly GCF_963082655.1. Taxonomy (NCBI): domain Eukaryota; kingdom Metazoa; phylum Arthropoda; class Insecta; order Diptera; family Muscidae; genus Stomoxys; species Stomoxys calcitrans. The sequence continues at coordinate 24,697,146 of NC_081555.1, read as the reverse complement.
ATACATGGGAGCTATATCCAAATCTGAACCAATTTTTTCCAATAGGCTTCATCTCTAGGCCGAAAAACATGTCCATACCAAATTTTAAGACGATCGGTTGAAAATTGCGATCTGCAGTTTGTACACAAATTAACATGGACATACGGATAGACAGACAGACGGACATAGCTAAATCGAATCAATCAATCAATGGGTCTATCTCTCTTCCTTTTGGGTGTTAAAAACAAATGCACTAAGTTATAATACCCTGTACCACAATAGTGGTGTAGGGTATAATGAGAACTTAACATTTTTGTTAAATGTATGTCTTTCGAAACAATTTTTATAAACAATTTTTATTAACTTTTCGTTTAAAACAATCACAAAAATTTTATCTTTTAAAAAAATTACATTGCTACTCGGTCTTTGAAAAAATTGCATTAACCTATTAACCAAGACAAATGCCCAAGAATAGAGCTGCCTTAGAAAAAATCTAGCTCGAGTTAGGAAAGAGGTATCGTAATGAAATTTCGATTAAAGTAAAGTGGACGACTGAATAATTTTTCCCGTCATATTTTGGAGGAAAATTGGCTTGTCGAAAAGGTATCGTAATGAAATTTGGATTAAAGTAAAGTGGACGACTGGAATGAGTTATAATAATTTTTCTCTTGTATTTGATGGTTTCTATATTAAAAAAATAAATTTATGACAATAATCCATCCTACTTCTTTTGACAGCAGGAGCGATTTTATGACAACATCATTAAATCCAGTTTTTTTCGCTAAATGGTCACAAAATATTAGGAACATAATTTTTTTGTTGTAGGGGGTTAGGAAATAAAAATAGTTTGTTTAAAAAATTTTTAAAATTCAATATATCTAAAAAAAATCAATAAAGTCCCAAAATTATAAATATATAAAATTTCATCAAAATCGGACAACGGAATCGAGAGTCAGCGAAATGGGTTCAAATTTTGTCTTTAAAAAATAATCTCGAGGTAAGTTTGTCTTTAGAGCGATATCCGCTGAAATTTTTTCCTTAAAAAAAATTACAAAAATTTAGTCTTTAAAAAAAATTTATTGAGATTTTTATTTATAAAAATTTTGCCTTTAAAAATTTTTAAGTAATACGTTGTCTTTAGAAAAAATTTACAAAAAGTTTGTCTTTAAAAATGATATCCGACCCATTGACATACAGATTAAGTGTGAGGCAGCCACTGCGGCTATGAGACTTAAGACGATGGGAGAATGAATTGGGGATGGGAGCAGCTCATACCATCTCGGTATAATCGAGGCGACTATAGGAAACATGGAAGGAAGGGAAGAGGTTTCCGGGATGAACCTTGAAGTTGAATGCGAGGCACTGCATCGGCACAGTGTAGGATTGACGAAATCCTAGTATTGCCATCTGGAAGATCATGTTACACGGATGGATCAAAGCTAGAGGACAATGTGGGCCTGGGGGTCTACATTGAGAACCCAGGGACTGAGATCTGTTTTAGTCTGCCTGACCATAATACGGTCCTGCAGGCGGAGATCCGGGCGATCACGGAATGCGTGAGCTGATGTGGAGCTAACGTGAGGACGTCGAGTTTGAACATCTTTACCGACAGTAAAATTGCGATAAGCGCAATAACAACCAGGACGGTAAGGTCACGAACAAACTTGCAGTGTAAGAAGGAGATTAACGCATTCTCTGAGGATGGCAAAATCTGCATCGCTTGGGTGCCGGGCCATAACGGAGTAAGGGGAAATGAAAGGGCAGACGATTTGGCGGTGAAGGCCAGAGGACTTTGGCAAGATCGGTGAATAAATGGGATTTCAGTGGCTTTATGAGTGAAAATTGAGCGATATATTTAAAAAGGACGAGTTTTTAGCTATTATCTTTTTTGCAACACTGATTTAAACAGCTCACGCACGTTTCGTGTTTGGTTTCACTGTCAAACATCTTCAGTTTGGCCTATAACTTAACCATGAATCGTCTTACAAACGAACAACGCTTGCAAATTATTGAATTTTATTATCAATATGCGCGCTCTGTTGAGAAAGTACATCACGCGCAATGGGTACGTAAATAAGCAGAATTGTTGATTTTGCAAGAATCCCCTGGAATCCCCTCATGCCCAAGATCCCATGTCAGCGTCACATCGTGGGCCCGGAGCCTATCCAGGCAGGGACTCCAAATAATCCGCCTCTTATCTCGACCTCACCATCCTCGACCCTAAGGCCTTAAGGGCCGCCATACTGTCCACATAAATTCTTAGTTTCAAGAGCGGTAAGTCCCTTACCAGAATTTCTCTTGCGGGCACTTCAATGGCACAGACCTCTGCCTGAAAGACCGTACACTCGTCCGGCAATCTCAGAGACATACTGATATTGAGTGGACCATAGTAAACCCCCAATCTAGTCCCTGACTCCATCTTGGAGCCATCTGTGTAGATCGAGGTCGCCCTCCATCCGACCCTCTCAGGAAATCGAATCAGGAATGCCCTCACTCCAGTCGGCACTGGTGCCGGGTAGTCGGAGATCCTCCTCAGTCTACCCTCCGCATCCATAACACCCCGATTCGAACTGTGTCCGCAATCATCATTATTCAGCATGCCGAGCTCCCTAAGCCTAAGCGTGACCCTGTTGGCGCAGTTCTGAACATAAGCATGAATGGGCTGCTCACGGTCTTACAAGCTCCTCTACGGTTGCAAGGTTATTTCGGCGGAGATTTTCTCGCTAGATTGTCCCCTTATAGAAGTTATCCAGCAAAGTTAACAAAATTTGATGTGGCCAGTTAAACACGCCATTTAACCCCTTAAAAGTGAACATAACTTTTTGTTCAGAATTTTGACTACACATATATGTATGTACTTACCCACTGTAACAGATTTTACAACTCAAAATATGTGTTAGTGAAACATTTTGACGATTTCTAATCGTTAATTTTGTGCCTAATCAATCGATTTTCGCCTTCGATAACAAATGCAACATTAACATCGATTGTAAGAATACATGGACATAAGGATTGGCTTAATCAAAACAAGAAGTAATTTGGAGTGGAAAATAACGAAAAATAATAATAAAAAAGCAGATAATAAATAAAACAAACTATAAAACTATAAGAAAAAAAAAACAAATAAAAAAGTACAAGAATAGAAAAATAAAAAAAGAATTAAAAAATAATAATAATAAAAAATAATAAATACTAAAAATATATAAATACTAAAAATATATAAATATTAAAAATAAAATAAAAACAAGTAAAAGCGTGCTAAGTTCGGCCGGGCCGAACCTTGGGAACCCACCACAATAGATTCTGCTAAAAATTTATACAAAATAAATTTAGTTGAAGGGCATAATTTTATTCTACATACCAAACTTTGTCAAACCAGCAAAAATGAAAGCTTCTAGGAACCGAAAAAGGATGATCGAGAGACCGGTTTACATGGGACTTGCGTCGTGTAAGGGTTCAAGAAGTCAAATCGAACTATCAGTTCATATGAGAGCTATATCAGGTTATACACCGATTTTGACCGTACTAGGCACAGTTGTTGGAAGTCATAACAGAACACAGCCAAAGTGGACAAAAATTGCGGCTTGTAAACGCTCAAGAAGTCAACTCGGGAGATTGTTTATAGATCGATTTAGACCGTACTAGGCACAGTTGTTGGAAGACATCATCCAACACTACAGCTAAATCGTACAAAAATTGCGGCTTTCAGGAGCTCAAGAAATCAAATTGGGAGATCGGTTTATATGGTAGCTATATCTAAATCTGAACCGATAAGGCCCATTTGCAATCCCAACGACCTATATCAACCGGCTAGCTTTACGCGTTCGACCGTCTTCGTGATTTTGACAGTCGGGCGGACGGACATGGCTTGATCTACTCAGAACGTCGAGACGATCAAGAATATATATACTTTATGGGGCCTTAGACGAATATTTCGAGGTGTTACAAACGGAATGACTATATTAATATACCCCCATCCATATTTAAAATTAGTGGCCAACCTTAGGTGACACGCCCTACACCCTAAACCTTCCATTTTATTTCCATATTTTATTGATCAGTGTTTATGCCAGTTTGGGGTTGGGCTCGCCCTCGACACTTGGCTCCTAATTATACCAACCGTAGGAAAGGGGTATATTCATTTAGTCTTTCCGTTTGCAACACATCGAAATATCAATTTCCGACCCTACAAAGAATATATAGTTCGGATCGTGGTAAAATTCTAAGACGATTTAACGATGTCCGTGTGTCTGTTGTAATCACTCTACAGCCTTCAAAAATTGAGATATTGAGCTGAAATTTGCCACAGCTACGTCTTTTTGAAGCACGCTGGTTAAGTTATTGTACGGGCCAGATCGGACCAAATTTGGATATAGCTGGCATAAAGACCGATCTCCCGACGAAGGGTCTGAAGCCCATAAAATCAGGTTGTGGACTGATTTAGGCTATACATGGCACCATTGTTGAGAGTCATACCAAAACACATCATGCAAAATTTCAGCCAAATCGGATAAGAATTGCGCCCTCTAGAAGCTCAAGAAGTCAAGACCCAAGGTCGGTTTATATGGTAGCTATATCAAAACAAGCACCGATTTAACCCATTTACAATCCCAACCGACCTACACTAATAAGAAGTACTTGTGCTAATTTTCAAGCGCCTAGCTTTACTCCTTCGAAAGTTAGCGTGTTTTCGACAAATGGACATACATGGCTAGATCGACTTAAAATGTCATGACGATCAAGAATATATATACTTTATGGGGTCTTATATGCATATTTCGAGGTCTTACAAACGAAATGACGAAATTAGTATCCCCCCATCCGATGGTGGAGAGTGTAAAAATGGATATAACACATTTTAGATGATATGATATTGTTTTTTAACCACGATAAATTGTGCCTGAAAATGTTGTTGTTGGAGCCACATGTCTATATGTGGAGGTAGCGATCTTCGTCTCTCCGCTCGATACCGCTGACTGTCCGCGACTGCAATTGCAGCTACTCTACTCTACATTCCACTTTCCGCAATTTGTGGACGCGTAAACTACAGAACATTTAATGTGTACCCGTTCCACCTGAGGTTATTATGTGAACATTCGCAAGATATATTGATTCTTAAAATCCTGCGGTATCGTTGACACAGACATTGGGGATAATAGATATAATACTGTGTTGTCCTTCCGGTAAATGCAAAATATTATTAAACAAGTAAAAAGGCGTCAAGTTCGGCCGGGCCGAACTTCGGATACCCACCACCACGGGTATATATGTAAACCTCCTTTCGTCATAATCCGGTGAAATATGCATAATTTATGCCCCCATAGCATAATATATTCGGACCAAATTTGACACGGATATTGAGTGGTCTATTAGGTATAAGTCATTGTTCAATTTTGTAGAACAAAATATTGGTCTTTTTGGTAGCCATATCCAAATATAGACCGATCTGAACCATATACAACACGGATGTCGAAAAGCCTAACATAAGTCACTGTGTCAAATTTCAGCGAAATCAGATTATAAATTCCCCTTTTATGGGGCCAAGACTTTAAATCGAGAGATCGGTCTATATGGCAGCTATATCCAAATCTGAACCGATCTAGGCAAAATTTAAGAAGGATGTCGACTGGGCTAACACCGCTCACTGTCCTAAATTTCAGCAAAATCGGATAATAAATGTGACATTTATGGGCCTAAGACCCTTAGTCAAGATATAGTCCGACATAGCCCATCTTCGAACTTAACCTGTTTATGGACAAAAATGAATCTGTGCAAAGTTTCAGCTCAATATCTGTATTTTTAAAGACTGTAGCGTGATTTCAACAGACAGACATGGCTAGATCGTCTTCGATTGTTACGCTGATCAAGAATATATATACTTTATAGGGCCGGAAATGTATATTTTGATGTGTTGCAAACGGAATGACAAAATGAAAATACCCCCATTCTTCGGTGGTGGGTATAAAAGGACCATGGTGCAAAAAAGCTATCGCGTTGATCGCCAGGTTTCTTATTTCAAAATTATGGGATCGATTATGGATGGCAACTCAACTATAGTTACGTTGCCAGGAGACAAAATCATGAAATAAAAATTTGGTTTTGAATTGAAAAGTTTTGTCAGCTTCATTCGATATCAGTGTTTTGAACGTTCAACTACTAAATAAATTGTAAACAAGTAAAAGCGTGCCGAATCTTATATACCCTCCACCATGGATCCCATTTGTCTAGTTCTTTTCCCGGCATCTCTTCTTATGCAAAACAGGATATAAGAAAAGATTTGCTCTGCCATTAGAGCGATGTCAAGATATGGTCAGGTTTGGACCACAATTAAATTATATGTTGGAGACCTGTGTAAAATGTCAGCCAATTCGAATAAGAATTGCGCCTTTTGGGGGCTCAAAATGTAAAATAGAGAGATCGATTTATATGGAAGCTGTATCGGGCTATAGACCGATTCAGACCATAATAAACACGCATACTTATGGTCATAAGAGGATCCGTCGTACAAAATTTCATTCCAATCGGATAAGAATTGCGCACTCTAGAGGCTCAAGAAGTCAAGACCCAAGATCTGTTTATATGGCAGCTTTATCAGGTTATGGACCGATTTAGATCATACTTGGCACAGTTGTTGGATATCATAACAAAATAATTCGTGCAAAAATTCATTCAAATCGGATAAGAATTGGGCACTCTAGAGGCTCAAGAGGTCAAGACCCAAGATCGGTTTATATGGCAGCTATATCAGGTTATAAACCCATTTGAACCATACTTGACACAGTTATTGGATATCATAACAAAACACGTCGCACAAAATTTCAGTCAAATCGGATAAGAATTGCGCTCTCTAGAGGCTCAAGAAGTCAAGACCCAAGATCGGTTTATATGACAGCTATATCAGGTTATGGACTGATTTGAACCATACTTGGCACAGTTGTTGGATATCATAACAAAACACGTCGTGCAAAATTTCATTCCAATCGGATAAGAATTGCGCACTCTAGAGGCTCAAGAAGTCAAGACCCAAGATCTGTTTATATGGCAGCTTTATCAGGTTATGGACCGATTTAAACCATACTTTGCACAATTGTTGGATATCATAACAAAACACGTCGTGCAAAATTTCATTCCAATCGGTTAAGAATTGCTCACTCTAGAGGCTCAAGAAGTCAAGACCCAAGATCGGTTTATATGGCAGCTATATCAGGTTATGGACCGATTTAAACCATACTTGGCACAATTGTTGGATATCATAACAAAACACGTCGTGCAAAACACGTTTCATTCCAATCGGATAAGAATTGCGCACTCTAGAGGCTCAAGAAATCAAGACCCAAGATCGGTTTATATGGCTGCTATATCAAAACATGAACAGTTATGGCCCATTTACAATACCAACCGACCTACACTAATAAGAACTATTTGTGCAAAATTTCAAGCGGCTAGCTTTACTCCTTCAGAAGTTAGCGTGCTTTCGACAGACAGACGGACGGACGGACGGACATGGCTAGATCGACATCAAATGTCGCGACGATCAGAATATATATATACTTTATGGGGTCTCAGACGAATATTTCGAGTAGTTACAAACAGAATGACGAAATTAGTATACTCCCCATCCTATGGTGGAGGGTATAAAAAAAGTATGCAATTCAATGCAGAAATTGACATTTCTATAACAAATTCGCCCGTTGGCAACTCAACTGGAGATGGGTTGCAATCCATAATCGACCTACAAAATAAATACACAGCAGAGATTATTTCTTCACATTGATGAAAAATTTAAAACTCCTTATCCGGTGTGACCTCGGTTTCGCCAAAAACATTTTTTACTTTTCACATTCGTTTCACCAAATAAATATTTTGGCGACCGCCAATTCACACAAAATTATTTTATCGAAGTCACAGTTCGAAAAATTACAACATATGTTTTATCTGCAAATTCTTACAATTTGCAGAAACAAAAGTAAAAAAAGGCCACCGCAGAGGTTAGCATGTCCGCCTATGACGTTGAACGCCTGGGTTCGAATCCTGGCGAGACCATTAAAAAAAATTTCAGCGGTGGTTTTCTGCTCCTAATGCTGGCAACTTTAGTGAGGTTATATGCCATGCCATAAAACTTCTCTCCAAAGAGTCGCGCTGCGGCACGCTGTTCGGACTCGGCTATAAAAAGGAGACCCCTTATCAATGAGCTTAAACTTGAATTGGACTGCACTAATTGATATGTGAGAAGTTTGCCCCTGTTCCTTAGTGGAATGTTCATGGGCAAAATTTGCAATTTGCATATCTTTACAAGTCTCTCGTACTACTGCTTCTACGAAGATTTCTAATTACATGGCTTGACTATGACAAAGTGCATAGAATTGTATGTTTTAAAAAAAGAAGATGAAGGAGGCAAACAAAATAATGACTAATAAAGAAAAATGTAAGTTAAATAAAAAGAAAATGAGGTTTGTTTTGTGCTTTTCGCATATAAATATAAATTTATTATTCAAATTGTATCTTGTAGCATTTTTTGTATTGTTTTGTTGGTTTAGTTAATAATTATATATATTTTATATTTCTTTAGCAAATAAGATTAACTTGTTTTCTTTTTATTCTTCCTAATTTTAAAGAGTAGATTCTTTTTCAAAATATTTTAAATATAAATTAAAAAAAAAAAAGTAAATATGAGCAATTATTGCATTATGATTAAGTAAATTAATTAATGTTTTAGTTTTATTTAATTTGTTGTGGTTGTATTTGTTTTTGTTTTGTTTTTAGTTCTTTTGTTTGTAAAACATTGAATAAATGAACAATTCAAAATTAAACATAAGCATGTGTTGCATGTTTTATAGGAGAGGAGTGGAGTGGAGTGGTTTTGGATTTGATAGGTGGTTGGGTGTGTTTTGTGTTTTGCTAGCGTATGTCCGAATGTACTAGATGTCAACAATGTTAGAGATGGGAATTGTTGTGTATGTGTGCGTGGGTAAGTGCATAAGTGTGGCATGTGTGTGCATGGGGAGGGGGAGTTGTCTGTAGATGAGATAGTTGTAGAGAATCTAAGTAATTTTTAATTACCTCGATTAGGGCCAGCATTGGGCGCATTGTTCGCATAATAGGGTTTATTCATTTGTTGAGGCTGGCCAGCTGCTTGTGGATTATTGTTGCTGCCACCCCCTTGATTATTGCCACCGGGACCACCAGGGCCACCTCCGTTTCCAGGAGCACCACCTACATTGGCGCCGCCTTGGGGACCACCAGGGCCACCTTGCGGACCACCACCACCATTGTTACCGCCTCCTCCTTGTCGTAGATTTTGAGGCTGTTGACCTCTTTGCGTTTGTTGTTGCTGTTGTTGTACTTGTTGTTGCTGTACTTGTTGTTGTTGACTCTGTGGTCCTTGTGGATGTTGCGGATAATTTGTGGGTCTCTGTATCGGTGTAGGATAACGGCCTTGCTGTGAACCTTGTGCGCCGGGCGGAGGTCCACCTCCCGCACCGCCGCCACGATTATTAGGATTCATATTTTGATTGTTAGCTCCGGGTCCACCGCTTGCTATTCTCTGTTGAACGGCTTGTTGAGATTGTTGCTGAACGGCTGCCTGTTGTTGCATTACTTGATCCCACTAAAAGAACAAAGAGAAATAATAAAAATAAAACTTTTAAAAATAATGTATTTGAATCCTAAGAAATTTATTTAATAAAATTTCCTACCACGTTCAGCTCAATGTTAAAATGGGGGCCTCCTTTTTGCTGAAAAGTTTCAAACCTCACCAACGTTGCCAGCAGCGTTACCGTTGCGCCACTTTTATATCAAATTTGATACTTTCTTTGGACGATGCCACTTTTTTATTTTGATACTAAATACCATACCTTTAACATTTTTGCGCCACTTTTCCATCTATTTGTGCCACTTGTTCAAAAATACAACTACGTAGCGTTTATCTATTGTTTGTCGTTCAACAAATCGCATATAAATGTTAAATTTTTCGAAAATTTTAAATTTTTTGAGTTAAACGAAAGTAACTGGACAAAACAAAAAAATTTGTTTATGTTTGTGAAATATATCACTTAAGTATTTAAGTACCCACCACCGCAACTCGTCTAAACTTTTATTCTAAATCCTATAAAATACCTGTTCTGTAGATAGTAGATAGAATTTGCGAAGTCCGTTCGTCCCTTCAAATTTGAATAAAACTAAATTGTTTTTTACCCACCACCGGAGGATAGCGGGTATATTCATTCCGTTTGCAACACATCGAAATATCAATTTTCGACCTGCAAAGTATGTATATTTCGGATCGTCGTAAAATTTTAAGACGATTTAACAATGTCTGTCCGTCCGTCTGTTGAAATCACTCTACAGCCTTCAAAAATTGAGATATTGAGCTGAAATTAGGCACAGATACTTCTTTTAAATACATGCTTGTTAAGTTCTTAATCGGACCATATTTGGATATAGTTGCTATATAGACCCATTTTCCGATAAGGAGTCCAATGTCCATAAATGCTTTATTTTTTATCCGATTTCGCTGAAATTTGGAACAGTGGGAAGTTTTAGGCCTCCCCAAATATAGTTCAGATCGTACTATATTTAGATATAGCTGTCATATAGACTGCTCTGCCGATAAAGGGTCTGAAGCCCATAAAAGCTTTATTTATTACCCGATTTCGCTGAAATTTGAAACAATGTGTTAATTTAAGCCTCCCGATATCTGAACTAAATATGGTTCAGATCGGACTATATTTAGATATTGCTGCCATATAGACCGATTTGAAACAGTAAGCAGCTTTAGGCCCTCGCCATCCGACCCAAATATGGTAAAGATCGGACTGTATTTAGATATAGCTGTCATTTAGACCGATGTGCCGATTAAGGGTCTGAAGCTCATAAAAGCTTTATTTATTACCCGACTTTGTTGAAATTTTGAATACAAATTCAACAGTAAAATATAAATACAAAATTCAACAGTTATATTTATTAGACCACTCAATGTCCGTGCCGAATTTGCGTGCATTAGTTATTCAATTTTCACCGGATTGTGACGAAAGGGGGCTTACATATATACCCGAGTATGCCTTTTTGCTTGTTATTATACACGTCTTATTTTTGTTTTTTTTTTACGAAAATTTTTGTGCCAAATTTTGAATCAACTTAAAGAACTTTTTTGTTATTTATTTAAAAAGCAGAATGTTTATTGTATGTTTTTGTTGCTCCTAGTCTGTTTGTTTATTTAATAAAAACAAAAAAAAATGTGTCACTTTTTGTGTCAAATGCATTTTTTTGCAAATTTTGCCCATGAACGTTCCACTAAGGAACAGAGGCAAATTTCTCACATGTCAATGAGTGCAGTCCGATTCAAGTTTAAGCTCAATGATAAGGGGCCTCCTTCTTATAGCCGAGTCCGAACGGCCTGCCGCAGTGCGAAGGAGGGGAAAGCCACCGCCGAACATTTTTTCTGATGGTCTCGTCAGGATTTGAACCCAGGCGTTCAGCGTCATAGGCGGACATGCTAACCTCTGCGCTACGGTGGTCCCAAATTTTTGTGTCACTTTTCAAAAAAAAAAAAAAAATCACTTTTTTTTACAAATGACACTTTTTGTGCCACTATTTGAACATTTCCAACGCTAACGCTGTGAGCCAGCATTAGTGTGGGGATAATCGCTGAAAAGTTTTCTTGTTCTCGCCCGCATTCTAACCCATTTATAGACGTATATGCTAACCTCTGCACTACTGTGGGTTTTAAAGTCAACAAAGCAGAACGATTTCCCCGGAGAAAGAAAAAGGCATATTTGCATTTTGAGTGTAGCAAAAATTGCTTTAAATAGCAACAACCGGATGCTTTTCCCGTTTTGTCAAACAGGTTCGCGTTTTAAAAACGAACTTGGACTGAATATCACTTCTTTGAATCACCTCCATGTTTTCTAAGTAATATCTTCTGGGCAGTATCAGCATCAACCACGTAATAACTATTAGAGTACAACCGCCAAAAATATTTTTCGAAGAAGATAGAGAGATGTAGGTAATATGTATCTTGGTATCCAAAAACTCATACTCCAGTTTGGCTTAATGAAATCCGTCCCACTGGGTAAGGTCGTTCTTATTCTTACCGCCAAACAAGCCCTTTGAATCCGTTAATTTCTTGGCCTTCAATTAGCTTATTTAGCAAATAGCCTTCTCTTGACACTTTAATAAAGGGTGATTTTTTTGAGGTTAGGATTTTCATGCATTAGTATTTGACAGATCACGTGGGATTTCAGACATGGTGTCAAAGAGAAAGATGCTCAGTATGCTTTGACATTTCATCATGAATAGACTTACTAACGAGCAACGCTTGCAAATCATTGAATTTTATTACCAAAATCAGTGTTCGGTTCGAAATGTGTTCATTCACCGTAACGTTGCGTCCAACAGCATCTTTGAAACAATACGGTCCAATGATTCCACCAGCGTACAAACCACACCAAACAGTGCATTTTTCGGGATGCATGGGCAGTTCTTGAACGGCTTCTGGTTGCTCTTCACTCCAAATGCGGCAATTTTGCTTATTTACGTAGCCATTCAACCAGAAATGAGCCTCATCGCTGAACGGTGAATGAACACATTTCGAACCGAACACTGATTTTGGTAATAAAATTCAATGATTTGCAAGCGTTGCTCGTTAGTAAGTCTATTCATGATGAAATGTCAAAGCATACTGAGCATCTTTCTCTTTGACACCATGTCTGAAATCCCACGTGATCTGTCAAATACTAATGCATGAAAATCCTAACCTCAAAAAAATCACCCTTTATTTAACGTACGTAACCTGGGTGAGCTTAAATCCCGTGTTCAGCTTCTTTAAGTTTCACTCAATATGAGATACAAATGAGCGGATTTTTTTTCCTCGTAATCCTCCGTTTGTCACAAACGGACAGATGGAATACGTATTTTGTTCTATTTTTTCCAACTTTGCTTAATGAGTGTCCACGAAAAGATGTCCAAGGCACCATATTCCCATTGTACTGCAGAAAGAACTTGGCGAAATTGTATAACACTCGGTGGGGCTCCTAGGTGCCATCGAGACTCCGTCCTTATATTTGTTATAATAAACCTTAGAAAGTCGATAAGCACGCGGTCACATAAAACGTTGACCATAGGTAGATACTTGTATGGTAGAGTATAGATACCACTTCCATCAGGTCAGTTTGGACATAGTACTGGAAATAATAACCCGATGTCCTACTGCCTAAAACGAGACGCCCTAAGGTTGCGCTGGCCTTGTCATCATCGTCGTTGGATTGACTGAAGGCAGCCTGGCAAAGACATTAGCCCACCGCAGTTAGTTGAGGAATTAATACTTTACATCGTATCAAGATTGTTACCTCTTTCGAGTTTATTCATCACCATTTTTAATTCAGTAACCGATTTGAATTTACATAATGTCAAAATTTAACCCTCCGACGGTTGCGTCATCCGTTGCCGTTGCCGAAGTACAAGGTATAAAATTTTATATGAAAACGCAATTTTTTTTTAATTTTTAGACATCAATGAAAAAGATCCCCAGGGGCCATCTTACCCCCCGGAGGGTTAAATGATAACGTCACATTTGGTAGGGAAATGTTATAAAAATTTTAGTTTGAAAATGTTTTAGTACTTACGCTTCCATAATTCTTCAGATGTGGCGGACTGGGTTGCGATTGAGCGTGTTTCACCAAATTCAGACTACCATCTGCTCCCAAGGGACTCTTCAGTTGGCGGCCAATCTATATCATAATGCAAAAGATTACCAAACATAAGGTTTTCTCCAGTTGTTTCAGAAAAAAACTTTCTTAACTTACCGAATCTTGCATATGGGCTTGCTGCTGGCTTGATTTTATATAAGCCGCCGCCTGCTGCGGTGTATGTCCGCCACGAAACTGATTGATTGCCGTCGCCGTCAGCAGCTGTGAATTCATAAATTGTGTGTTGAAATTGCTCATTGTGTGTTGTGATTGAGGACCGGGAGGGCCCTGTGGAGGTCCAGGTGGACCATTGGAGCCTGGTGGGCCGCCTTGATGACCTGTATGCCCGTATAGACTTGCGGCGGCGGCAGCAGCTGCTGCTAGGCCATAACTTTGAGCTCCCGCACCAGCGCCTTGTGGCGGTGGACCTCCGTAAAACGTCGCTGGACCACTGGGTCCACCTGCTGGATTCGAATAGTAACTATTCGATTGTAGCTGATGGCCGGGAGGTGGTCCTGGCGGACCACCCTGATGTTGCGGTGGACCGGCCGTATATAAGTTCATATATTGTTGGGCCGTAGCAAATGGTCCCCCACCGCCGGCACCCTTGGATCCTATTGTGCCTAATTGTTGAGATGTGGGCGGAGGTTTAACCGAACCTACTGTCGACATCATTGAATTGGAATTCGAGGAGATGATAGCTACTGCCGCTGCATTGGGATTGTTCAGTTGTTGGGAATTTGGATTACCGAACGGCGAAGGTCCACCACCCATACGGAATTGTGAAGTTAGGTTGGAATACATTTCCGGTGTTGGACCTGTGCCCATATTCGGTGGTGTTTGCATGGGATAGGGATTGAAGGGACCAGCAGCAGCTGCGGCAGCGCCATAGTGTCCGGGAAAACTATGAGCGGCGGCAGCTGAAAATTGTGATCGGTTTGAATGGTCGATCGAATGGAATGGTGCATAGAGACCACCTTGTGAGGGCGGTGGAGGCATCTGCGATGAATTAAAGACTACTGTTGCCGCTGGTGGACTCGGGATACCTGGGAACTGCGGCGACGCTTGGTAGAAAGGCTGTGGTGCATGCATTTGCTGTTGAGCTGCCGATTGTTGCTGCTGTTGCTGCTGCTGTTGTTGCTGCTGTTGATGCTGTTGTTGCTGCTGCTGCATGTTTGGCGGTGGTGACATACCCATTGACGAGGTATGGTGTTGTTGCATCTGCTTCGCCGCCGCTGATACTTGCTGCTGCTGTTGCTTTACCACATCCGAATTATGCTTTAATGCCTGCTGTTGCTGCTGCTGTTGTTGTTGCACAGCAGCCACCTGTTGTTGTTGGGGACTTGAATAACCCACCACAGAGTTATCATCATTGGCTCCAACTACAATGCCCGCGGCAGCAGGACCAAATTGCTGTTCCAGCTGTGCCGCATCGAAAGGCGACGCATGGGCACCAAAGGCAGAGGGTACTCCGGCTCCGGGCGATGACAGAGCATGATGTTGCTGCATGTGCACAGCAGTTACGGCATAATGTGGCATATGCTGTTGTTGCTGTGAGGCTGCAACAGCAGCCACAAATGATGCTGCCGTCATGTGACCACTGGTATCGACGGGTTCTATTTGCTGCTGTTGTTGTTGCTGGAGATGCAATTGTTGTACTGTAGTTGGAGCATCTGCTGCCATATCCCAGACTTTTTTAACACTGGCAATTTTAATATTCAGATCATTAGTAGTGTTCACATTTTGAGCTTGTTGAGATTGTTGTTGTTGCTGTTGTTGGTGTTGGGGCGTTTGTTGTTGTTGTTGTTGCACATTGCCTGGGGCAGGCTGTTGTTGCTGTTGCAGTTGTTGCAATTGCTGTTGTTGCTGCTGTTGCTGTTGTTGCTGCTGTTGCTGTTGCTGCTGCTGTTGTTGTTGATGATGCTGCTGCTGCTGAAGCTGATTGGTGGCGTTACTTTGTTTCACCACCACAACATCGGCATCTCCTGCACTTGGGGCCATACCTTTAGTTGCTGTTGTATAAGATTCCGTCGCATCCCCAAATGAAAATCCAAGTTTCATTTCTTTCTCATATTCCGTTTGATTAGTCGTTGGATCAACCGATTGCTTTGCATTACTTCCACCAAACGTCATTTGCGACAGAGCATTTGTAAGAGTATCAACACCGGATACAGAAACGTTCACACCCGAAACCACGGACGATGGGACCACTAAAGATTCAGAGGAACGTTTCATTTGGGCGGCCTGTACCTGCTGTTTGTAATGGGTATTTTCGAATATAATGGTGTTGACCGGAGCGCCATCTATCAACAGAGCAGCTGTGTTTGATTTTCCGTCTACTCCGCTGCTAAGTGAACCCAGGGATACCAGTTTGTTTTTATCGCTGTCTAATTTTTGACCCCCAGACACATTGGGACTAACATTGATGGTTTGAGTATCCGATTTGCCTGTGGTCTTCTGCACATCCTGTGCAGACTTTTGTTGTGAAGATGTGTTCGAGCCGATTGAGGAGGCAATGCTCGCTGAAGATCCTGTTGGTTTAAGAACTCCCAATGAAGATGGAGTTTTGTTTATGGTCGATTGTTGGTGCTGTTGTGTCAATCCGGCCGGTTGGACTGGTGGTTTATTAACCGTAGTACCGGTGGATCCTTGCTGTGTAACAGCTGTTGGCAGTGTTGTCATTGATAGGTCTTGCTGCTTCTTAGGTTGCGTTCCAGCGCTTACAGTTGCAGAACTTCCAGCTGCAGTATTTGTGCTTCTTGTTGACGCTGAATTTGAATTAGCCGCACCAGCCACGGAGCTAGGAATGTCTTTCTCCTTGGAAGCCGATTTCTTTTCGCGTTCCAGGTTCGTATTGCTTGTTCTGACGACTTCGTCATCCGTTTTCGTACTGGAAACACTTTCTTTCCGTGTATGTGGCTGCTGTTGCTGCTGCTTCGATGGTGTGGTTGATAAAGAGGTTTTCTTTTCGCCTTCATTGGGCTTTTTCAATTGTTGCTGTTGTTGGGATGGGACAGTTTGCTTATTCGCTTGGTTAGAGGAGGATGTTGAAGTGGACGATTGAGTAGTAGAGCGTTCAATCTCTTTATCTTTCACTTTGGACAAACCAGCACTCAGTGCCATTTGATTTTGCTTCGTTTTATCCAAATCCGAAATGTTTGTTTCCGAAGATTCAGAAGTGCGTTTCATATCCTTGTGATCGTCTTGGTAACTCTGACGACCATATTGGCGCTGTCCGCTTGTTGAAGAACGACCATCACTGCGTCTATAGGTAGATGATGTTATGCTTCTGTCGCCTACATTGCCACCACCACCTCGTCCACGTCGCGAAGGCTCTCCTCGGGGTGCAAAGCCGCGATCATCGCGATCTGAATTGCCACCACGACCACTGCCTTGACCACGGTCTCCACGATCGATTCGATCGCTTCCCATTCCACGTCCACCACCGTCCTTTCGGGGTACTTTAGGACTGCGTTCAGAACGCCTGCTACTGTTATAACTTCCATCATCCATCATATCGTCGTCCTCGTGGTCCATGTAGTGATCATCAGAGTTTTGATAACGACCACCCCTAGAATTGTTTCCGCGTTGATTCCAACCGCCGTCGCGACTGCCACGATAGGAACTACCGCTGGCGCCAAAGCTACGACTGTGTGAAACACGCATATCGCGATCACGATCTCGATCGCGACCACCCCCTCCACCAGAACTACTGCCTCCACTTCGGGGACTGGGACGTTTTTCCCTTTGCGGTTGGGGTGCTGAGACTGATCCTCCGCGCTGCTCTGATTCTTGTTGTTTATGAGAATCGGACTCATTGCCGGTAGCTGTCGTGGAAGGTGAAAGCGAGTTGAGAGACTCGTTATGTTTTTGTGAGTCCGCCACTGAGGGATCTGTAGCATTAAAATCTTCTTCCAATTCCTCCTCTTTTTTACCTTCATTTAATTTTGTATTTTGTATATCTGCCGAATGGCCCAATGAAGATGATGAAGCCATTTTATTGTGTTCTATAGATTCCGAACGTCGGAGGATTTGTGTTGGAGCAAACGAACCCGAAGATTGCTGGTCACTGCTCTCGCTAATTCTGTGCTGTTTCTGATGATGGATTGATTGGGGACATGGCCCTTCCTCCTCCGAGACACTTTTTTGTGTATGTGGCCTTTGTAAAATTTTAATCGGTATAGACTCATGACTATGCGATGAAGAGAAACTCTCGTCTCTCTGCCTCTTAAGTTCAATTTCAGTTTCTTCCGCCCAGGAAGATACCACACCGCTACCAAAGTTCGTTGAATCTCCCCCATAGCTTAGTTTAATGGATTCGTCGTTCGAAGAAACGCTCGTCTTGCGTTGGGAAGTGTCAGAGATGCTGCGAGACAGTTGATTGGGGCCGGTTGTCATGCCGCGACTATAATCATCTCTGTTTCCACCTCCACCACCTCGTCCGTGGTACCTGTCGTCATCTCTGTCGCTATCATTACGTGACCTATATCCGCCACTACCACCACTCCTCATGTAACTGTCGCGATACTCTCCGCGTGAACCTCCTCCCCCACCACTTCGTTGAGGACCTGAACCTTTTTGCATGTAACGAGAATTTTCATAATTCGAGGAAGAAGATGACGATTTTTCTAATCCAGAACCGGCGGTATTTGACAATGAGCGGCTAACTGGTGCAGCAACACCGCTGCTACTACCCACACTCACATTAACAGTTGCTGGCCCACTGGAGCCACCTCCCATTTGTTGCTGACGCAGGAAACGGGGAGGCAAATTCGATTGAAAATGGGCCGAGAAAACTGTCTTGGAACCGGCTGGAGCACTTGATACTGTGGCAGAATTGCTAATGACTGCATTTGTTGATGACGTAATGGCGCTATGGTTGCCACTGCCGCTATTTCCCATTCGAGAATACTCTCCTGTCGCTCTCATGTCACGTGATTCATATCCTACACGCCCGCCATCGCGACTGCCGCTGCCAACACTTCCACGATCTCTTTCGGTAGTATTCGAGCGCTCATAACCTCCTCCGCCCCCGCTTCTTCTTGTCTGTTGGTTATTATCATCGACTGATCCTGTTGTAGACGATGTAGAAACTCCTTGCAGACTGTTACCTTGTGATTGTTCAAACCCGCCGTCACCACCCGATTTTTTGCTATTGATTTTCATCTCGAGTTCTTGCTTTTTCCTTGCAGCTGCCAATTTTCTTTCCATATCACGGCGCTCTTCTTCTTCCTTGCGTAATTTAACTCTTTCATAAACGCTCGCATCCAAAGTAATGCTTCCCGTTCCGCCAACAGAACGGTGGCCGTTTTGATGGCGCGTATCTTCAATATGCTCTGCTCCACCCGATGATTTTTCTCTTTCAGAGCTATCACGGTCCTTTCTTTGCCAATTTCCAGCTCCGGTTGTAGACGATGTGCCACTCGCGTTCGAGTTCTTGCGTTGATCATTGTGATTACCGCTGTTATTTTTGTTGAATACTGGTCTCTCGCGCTCCTGTGTTGGTGTCTCTTCGGGAGTTTCATCGTCCGAGAAGGTGAGTTTGTAATCGATTTCTTCTTGCTTAGTCCAGCTGTCGTCGTTAGCGATAGCATTTAGCCGTTCCAAATCCTCCTCGCGGATAATTGGTCTTTGCATCTGCGCCACTTCGGGTTCAACGATGTATTCCTTTTCTTTGCGATGGCCATTGTTGTTGCCGTTAGCCGGGGGAGGAGTATTTAGTAAAGGTGGTCGTTTGGGAAGAGAGGTTGCTTGGCGGAAACTATTTCCCGTTGATGAATTCGAACGATGATAATCTTGTGCATTTCCGCGAGGTTGAGGCCTTACATTTATAGATGACGAAGAAGAATCTTTAGTAAGACCGTTTTGATAATTGGGTGGAGTTTGTGAGCGTCCACTGGAGTTGGATGTTACGCCGCCGCCACTGCCACTGCCGCCACCACTACCACTTGAACCACCACCTCCACCGGATGGCAGAGGGACACCGCGCTGCATAAAAGACGGCATTAATGACAAAATTGGTAGTGGGACTGCAGCGCTTGAATTGCTACCAGCTCCAGTCTGGGGGCCCTGGCCCTGATGGTTCGATTGGCTTTCTGCTGCCGCACCCTTGGCATTCTTTTCCTGCTGTTCCAACCAAGCGGCGGCATTTGTTTGAGGCCTTAAACTCACTTCGTTCATATCGCGAGACATTTCCCCATTGCCACCACCAAGTCCACGACTGGCGCCGTCTCCTTCGTTGCCATCTCTGTAATTGTATGCATCGTTGCGTTGTTGGTGATGATGACGACCGCCGCCACCATCTCCTCGTTCGCCATGGTGATACTCTCCACCACCACGCTGGTGATGGTGACGATAATTCTGATGATTCGAATTCGAGTGATGATGGTGCTGCTGTTGATGGTGATGATGTTGCTGCTGCTGTTGTTGATGATGATGCTGTGAATGATGATGGTGATCCTTCTCGCCTCGATCTCGATCTCGTTCTCCGCCGTTGCCACCTCTGCGATTCGCATTGACATTGCCACCGTTTCCGGCGCCGCCAACTGTGCCATCTAATGTCGGAAATTCGTGCTGAAACTGTGGACTCTGGTAGAGTGGTGGTACTGTGGCTGTCGGTTTGCCACCTCGTTGGTTGTCGTTTCCTGTCGTCACAGCAGACCATGTTATTGGTTTTTGTTGATTGTGGTGGTGATGAGATTGGTTACCTCCGCCGCCGCCTCCGCTTCCGCCGCCACCACTCTTACCAAGGGATGTTGAGTTATTTACTAATTTGATACCAACACCGCCAATTACAGTGCTACTGTTGTTTCCTCCTACGCCGCTAACACTGCTGTTGTTGTTGCTGTTATTGTTACTGCTAAGAGGATTGCTGCTGCTACTGTTATTGCTGCTGTGGCTATTACTGTTATTTGCTGTTATGTTATTGTTGGTATTGCTGCCGCTTTTGGTTGTTGTGGTATTCTTTAATGGGTTGGTAGGACCAGACGTTGGTGTTTGTACGCCTCCTGGTATAACAAAGGGCGGAATGGAAAAACATTTAAGCGATAACTTGCATGTTTGATGTGTACACAGAAAATAATTTATATAATTTTTTTTTAAATAACAAACGATCTAAACACTTTTCTTCCCTTTTGAATTCTCTTGAATGGATGAATTGGAAGATGGAGTTGTAATATGATTCGCTTCTCTTAAACTATTACAGTTTGTAATGAATAAGGCTGCTTACCTTCTTGACCAGTTGTTGAGTTATTATTAGCAATAGTTGGCGAACTTGTTGTTTCAGCTTTCAAGGATGGTAGATTAGCTGGTGGTCGCCGAGCGGACGGCACTTTGCCCAAACTTTGCATTCCATGTTTACGTGGCACTTGGTTTTTTTGTGCTGAAGGTTCTGTCGTTTCACCCTATAAAAGCCCAATTCAATATCCATGACATATACACAAAAATAAAACAACAATTATTAAAATTAATAAACAATTAAAATCATACACTAATTGCATAATTAATTGATGTTTGAAAAATTGACAAAGTTTATTTAATGGCGACAACACACTTTCGGAATTTAAAATGCTCATTGATCATAAAACCCTAAAAATTATTCGGTTGCCCAAAAAGTAGTTGCGGATTTTTCATATAGTCCGCGTTGACAAATTTTTTCACAGCTTGTGACTCTCTAATTGCATTCTTTCTTCTGTCAGTTATCAGCTGCTACTTTTAGCTTGCTTTAGAAAAAGTGTAAAAAAAGTATATTTGATTAAAGTTTATTCTAAGTTTTATTAAAAATGCATTTACTTTCTTTTAAAAAATCCGCAATTACTTTTTGGTCAACCCAATAAATACCTTCTTTTATTATGTTTTTTATTGGGACTAAGTTGGATTAGGTTATAGTGGTAGTGTAAATCAGACCAATTGAACACTGATTTTGGTAATAAAATTCAATGATTTGCAAGCGTTGCTCGTTAGTAAGTCTATTCATGATGAAATGTCAAAGCATACTGAGCATCTTTCTCTTTGACACCATGTCTGAAATCCCACGTGATCTGTCAAATACTAATGCATGAAAATCCTAACCTCAAAAAAATCACCCTTTACCACGGGAAGGAAGAGTGCCTTCTTGTCGCCAATGTTTAAACAAACAACAGGCTCAAAAATATAATAACTTGAAATGTTCAAATTTGTGAACATTTGTCTTCGATCGCTTTTTGGTAGTACTCTCAGCCTGCAGTTTAATAGATGCATGACCCCAGAATCCTATTTCTATTAAATGTGTAAAGTCTTTTCCTTTGTATCTATTTAGCGCGACAAACAGAATAGACTAGTTTTGACCAATTTCATTGAGATACCAGGCATCTCACTTTCAACTCTATGACGATAGGGCGAAAAAAATTTATATATAGGCAGAACATACGGAGATTATATTCATATTACAATTTCCAAACTCTCTAGATTTTCTCAAGCTCCTCTCGCAATTATCATCACAATTAGTTAAAAACTAAAATATAAGTCACCTGGGTAAAAGGATATTACACAACTTCGACGAGTCCACTATTTAAACAGTTCGGAAACCGAATAGGTCGCTATCAAACGATCGAGATCTGAAGACATCGAGCTCATAAGGCAATATTGGCAAATGAAGGTACCCTGATAACTAAACACAAAAAATTACAAGAAAAAAAAACCTTTACATATTCCGCTAGAATTGAAAACGACTTCCACTAAGGAAAAGAAGCTTTTTAAGTTCAACTGGAGGTCTATCTTACGACATGAAACCATCTCTCTGGACGTAGAAAATTCAAGCCTACAAAGCTCACACCATCTCTGAAAGCAACCTGGGTTTCCAAACTTTCACTAATAGTGAAGACAAAGAAGGCAGGCAAGAACGCATCAACTCCATTATCATAGGTGGGAAAGAAGAATGTGGAACCTGATGCCTAGTGTAAACATATGCCTACTAAGAGAAGCCTGGTGAAGAACTAGACCAGCAAGCATTATGCAACTCATATGTGCCATTGCAATTGTTCGGTTAGTCATTATATGATAAGGAGGACCCATAACGATTGTTAAGTATATTGATCGGCTTAGATCTCTTTTTGATTCGTTGCAGTCTATATATTCCTGCAATTAAGGTACAGGTGGTATTTTTTTGTCCGCCACAAATTTTTCACATTCAACGTTTTACCCCCAACCAGACTGTTTAAGCGACTTATTATTAAAAACAGCAGCTTTCGCCACACTGAACACTGCTGTTAACCATTGTGAATGAATTACAACAACTGTAAGAGAAGGCGATAATATTCATGTTGTTATTAACCCTCCCGGCACGGGATAGCTGTGTGAGCCACACAAGCTGTAACTTTGAGGTCCGATCTGTGTGGTGTGCTTTGCTGTCACGAGTAGCTTAGCTGTGAGCTACCGGGCGCGTCCACAGGTTGCGGAAAGTGGAATGCTGCATATGGAGTAGCTGCAACGGCAGTCGCGAACAATCAGAGGTATCGAGCGGAGTCTCAGTGAAAGGTCGGGTAGCACCGGCTCTTGCACAAATACTACATATATTAAGTGCCTATGATGCTTGATGAAAAGGCGAGTTATTGGCTCCTCTGCTCCAGCGGCGATCGATCCATTGGACCGGAACGAGCTTGCTCACCTACAGGGTACATAAAAATGTGGTTACAACTACAACAAAAACCTTATTAACCCTGAAAAGTCATTCATCGTAGTCGTTTTGATGAAGGATGACTGTGCACAAAATCACATAAAGTAATTATTATTAAAGATTAGTGGTTTTTTTATTGAGATTGTCACTATTTAGGTTCGATATAGGTTGAATATAGCTACCATATTTGCCTTCCATTTAATAAGATCTTGCATTTGCTCAATAATAGTATATTAAATCGCTAGGGTATAATATAGCTGGCTCCACACGAATTTTGCTTTTTCTTACTTGTTTTGTCCTAATATGTTTTCTGGGCCCTAGCTCTTTCAAACCCAAGATTTGTTGACCATTATTTGATTTTGAAGTACCTAAAATCAAATACCCCAGACATCTTCGACCTCTTCTGATCTGTTCTTCTTGCAGTCTTCATATTGGCCCATAAACTTAGGTTAGCTTTAAAAGAGAGTGCGGATATCAATCCGGGTTTTGTTGTTGTTGTAGCAGTTTGTTGTGTTCTCTTTCGTCTGCTTGATTCTGTTGAGTGTCTAGATTCAGGAACTCTGCGACTAAAATGGCTGGTCTGGCTAGGCAGTTTCGATCACTCTACATGTTCCTGCCTTATGACTTGCCAGTTTTCATTTAACATTGGTATTTCATTATGTTTGTCAAAATTGCCAATTTACTCACGATTTCTCATTTTTGCTATCACTAGTATGTTATTTTTGCATGAGAAGAGAGCACCGCTCCAATCTAAAAAGTAACAGTGCTGTTTTAAATAGTGAATTCATCCGGTAGCTATTTACCGCATCTGCTACCGTGTCTGCATGAATGTTGTCTAGACCCGTTTGATCCAGAGGTTCTTTCTCTTCACCTCACGTTCTAGATCACGTAGATCTACCTTAAGCCTTCTGGGCTGTGGATACTTATTCACAAGATGATGGTTTGGATGGTATCTGTGATAACAGCACCAAACTGAGGAGACAGCCCTTATCAGTTCGAAGGGTGGCATTCTGACAGATCTGAATATTATTCCACTGCGTGTCACAGAGCTTACGAGACCACACTGGCGCTGCATAACTTACCACAGACCGAACAATTGTTTTGTACTGGGTCACTCATCAAGGTTTCTTTTTCAGCACCCCAAGTGCCGCTGGCATGTGACTTAAGGACCTTGTTTCTACTTTTGACATTATCGCAAATTGCTGTGGCATGTGAGAAGAATGTGTAAGAGAATGAGGTAGACGTTCAACCTATCGCAGATGTCATCAATGACTGGAGATATCACCCCGCCTTGGGGAACACCTTGTTTCACTCTACGGTGCTTCAACTTCTTATCCCTAAAATCCACAAATGTCTGGCGACCACACTGATAATTCGCGACCCAGCGTTTCAGGCCTGGCTGGAGGAACGTGTTGGCGATGCCAAATAATTTGGCATGGCTGACCAATGTCGAATGCTTTCGATAGGCCCAGTGCCAGGAGGACCGTCCTATCACATGGCCTGTGCTGATTGAAGCCATGGTAAATGTGTGCGGTGATGTCACGCAAAGCAGTTGTTGTGCTATGGAGTCTTCGAAATACATGATGATGCTCCGCCTGCAGGATCGTGTTTATGTAGCCACATTTGAATTTGGAAGTGACGATCCTAGTAAAACTCTAATAGATGAGCAAGCTCCTTTCAGTTCACAAGATAGAAGCGGGAATGTGATAGCTATGGCTATTTAAAGGCGCCAATAACTCGCCTTGTCATATCGAATATCATAGGCACTCAGTATTTAAGCAAGAGCGGGTGCCACCCATCTTCTCACTAAGACTCTCCACTCGATACCGTTGATTGTCGCGACAGTATTTACTGTCACTCCGTATGAAGTATTCCAATATCCGCAACCTGTGGACGCGCCCGCTAGCTCCCAGCTAGGCTTTTCGTGATGACGATGAACACCACACAGATCGGAGTTTTAAGGGCCAGCCCGTGTGGTGCTTATAGTTATTCTGTGACGGGCCGTATTATGGTCAGTCCCTGGGTTCTCCATGTAGACCCACCGGCCCACTCTGTCCTCTTATTTTGATCCATCTGCCCTTAAACTTTATTAAAAATCAAAAGGTTTGTTTTTATTGGTAATTCTTTTTAGGCTTCTCGAGATGACGATGAACACCACACAGATCGGAGTTTTAAGGCCCAGCCCGTGTGGTGCTTAGGGTTATCCCGTGACGGGCCGTATTATGGTCAGGCAGTCGAAAACAGATATCAGTCCCTAGGTTCTCTATGTAGACCCACAGGCCCACTCTGTCCTCTAACTTTGATCTATCTGCCCATATACTTTATTGTAAACCAAAACATTTGTTTTTTTGTAATTTTTTTTTTTAGGTTTTCATTACACATTAGGTTTTCTTAGTATTTTTATGATCAAGTAGCATTTTTGAATATCGTAAAATACCTGTTTAAAATTAAGCATGGCAATGGTTTAGTATAATAGGACTTAACAACTTACACGACTATTTTTGTACATTCGATTTATATCGAGTGCTGAGAACTTGGGCTTGGCATTTCGCTCTCCCCTACTTCCCCCCAGTGTACTCATGCTGCCAATAGATCCTCATTAGCGTTAGCTTGCCCCTCGTGCACCAAGCACCTCACTCTTCCTCTGATGGATGTTTTGGGGGCTGATGCTCTATTTATGGCTTTTGGTGTTTTCGAGTAACAAAACTCGTCTTTCTTTGTTGCGATTTGTTTTGCCTGTCTCTCTCTCTCTCTGGGCAGAGTTTAGGAGTTTTTTTCGTTTTGTTTTTCAACACTTTATAATATGCAAGCAGCAGCAGCTGTAGGGGGCTGGATGCTTTCTTCTTTGTAAAATGACAAGACTTACTACAATTGCTCCTCTTCCTACTCGCCCTCTCTTTCTCTGTGTCTCTTAAATACTTTGCTGGTCTCTATTATCTAACAACCAACAATTATGAAAATCCACAATCGTTTTATGTAGAATTTAAATTCAAAGCGCTAGCCTGCGCTGTTTACAATGTGGCGAATTTATGAATTGTTTATCGAAAAAAACAAAACTATAGGATTTTCTTTGTGTTGTTGAATTCCTATGTTTTGATGAGGGGGGAAAACAAAAAAGCTTTGCGTATCGTATTGTTTTTCCAAATGAATAAAATGTTTGGCAGGTTGTTGTTTTGTTGCAGTTTTGGTTTTCTTTTCGTAAATACTTTTTGAGAAGAGTTTCGAGTGTGTTCCGTTCCTTTTTTCTATTTATTCTTTTATTGTTCTCTTTAGTCTGTTGAACGACAATGTTGTGTGTGTGTGTGTGGGTTGTACTCCTTTTTTGTAATTGCGGTTTTGAGATAATTAAATGTAAATAATAGTTTGATTTTTTTTCTTAGGATTTTTTTGTTGTAGTTATTCCGTTAATGTAAGTTTATTAACTAAACCTCAGTCTTCTGTTTATCCTGCATTAAGTAGAAAAAGAGAGAAGAAGAAATAAATTAATCATATAATATATGTAAATTAAATTTAATGTACCATTCTATTAGACAAATGAACATTTTCATATTTTCTAATGTCTGGCAATGGAAACAAAAACTTAAATTAAAAAATAATCAAATGTGGGGTGAATTGGCTTACACACAATAAATGAGCACAACGCTATTTGCATAATCTCGTAATTGCAAAACGAACATATATTTCTTATTTTAAGTCTACTATGCATCGTCCCAACCAATTTTGCAAAAAAATTTTAAACAATTTTTGCACGCTACATCATAGGTTGGGTGATATAACTTCCAACAACCTTGCCAAGTATGGGCAAAATCGGTCTATAACCTGACGTAAATGCTATATAAACCCATCTCCAGATTTGCAAAATGCTAATTTGCCCAGAGGCATACTTCTCACATAACAATGAGTGTTGTCCGATTCAAATTAAGTTTAATGAAAAGTGTCCTCTTTTTCTTAGCCGATTCCGAATGGCTTGCCCCAGAGCGACAACTCTTAAGGGAGAAGTTTTTACACGGCAAAGTGCCTTAGAAATTTCGCCAGCATCATAATCTGCCGATTTGACGTCTTCAAATACTTAATTTCAGCAAATCGTATACAAATTTGGGCTTCTATGGTCTCTTCTATGGTCTCGAGGTTAGCATGTCCGCCCATGACGCTAAAGGCCAGGGTTCGAATCCTGGCGAGACCATCATAAAAAAATTTTCAGCGTTGGTTATCCCCTCCCCAAAGAGGTCTAACACTGCGGCACGACGTTCGGACTATAAAAAGGTTGAGTTTAAAACTTGAATCGGACAGCACTCATTGATATGTGAGAAGTTTGCCCCTGTTCCTTAATGGAATGTTCATGGGCAAAATTTGCATTTGCATGGTCTCAAAACATTAAATCGCATAAACGACTTTTTTGGGGACCACAAGCGGCCAAGATAATCATTTAAATCTTGGCCGCTTGTGGTTGAGGTGTTAGACCCAGAGCAATCTGCTTATAGGGGCGAAGGATTCGAAAGATTTTATAGTAAAAATGATACCGTGTTTGCGACAGACGGACAGAAAGACTGACAGATTGAATGGACACCGTGTTCCTGCGGCGATCGGTCCTTTGAACCGAAATCAGCTTGTTCACCTACAGGAGCTTGCCGAGGATCGCCACCTCCTCATGAATATGTGGCTTTAACAACAAAATCTGAGGTACATGGTTGTTGTTGTAACCACATTTTCGTATGGAGGTGGCGATCCTCGTCAAGTTCCTGTAGGTGAGCAAGCTCCTTCCGGTCAAAAGGACCGATCGCCGCGGGAACAGAGTGGCCATTGCTTATATAAAGGCGTCAATAACTCGCCCTGTCATATCGAGCATCATAAGCACTCAGTATTTGTGCAAGAGCCGGTGCCACCCGACCTCTCACTAAGACTCTCCGCTGGATACCGCTGACTGCAGTTACAGCTACTCCGGATGGAGCATTCCACTATCCGCAACCTGTGGACGCGCCCGGTAACTCGCAGCTAAGATTATCGTGACAGCAATGAACACCACACAGATCGGACCTCAATGTTCCAGCTTGTGTGGTGCTCACAGACGCATTGATAAGTGTACCGATCGATTCAGAATCATTTTCTGATTCGATCGTCTTCAATGTTGGACCAAGCATTTTCTTTGGCTTAGAGACGAAGCCTATTGAAATTGCGAAAAATCGGTACAGATTTGGATATAGCTCCATATATCCAAATATAATATACAGATTTGGATTAGGACTAAAATTGCAATTATATCGTCATTTGAAAACCGATTCTCAATTTTGCACAAGGGATTCTCTTATGTCTTGACATTAGTGGTGAATTTTATACAAATCGGTTCAGATTTAGATGGATATAGCTCCCATATATATGCTCGTCCGATTTGGTAGTATTGCAATAATTTGGTATTTTGTTAACCGATTCACACGAAAATTGGCACAAAGAATTCATTTATGATTCTTGGTATTGCTATTCATTTTTATAGAACTCGGTCCAGAATTTAACGGGTAGCGGTCAAGTCTGCAACTGCAGAGATTGAGCTATACAAAGTGCATATAAAATGATACATATTTTTGTCCCAGATTATAAGCCTGACATTATACACTCCTTACTAGTGACAAGGCATATCACGAATTATATCATCCATTGTTTGCCATATAGTGCAAATCACGATTTATCGGCAGTTTTATCTCTTAATGCATGATATCCATAGTATCCAGTACTGCGTTGTACTGATACTCAGTCCTGAACAACTTACTTGCGCTGGATGAGATTAAAATAAAGTACGGCAATCGAACTCCCGGTGAGGTAGAATTTAGTTATACCGGGAGTTTCGTACCTGACGATCAAGGTCCTCAACGTATCTCTGCATACTCTTATAATTCCCGAAAATCGTACAAACTGATTTCTCTTCTCTCCACAGTAGCTAAGAGCCGTGTGATACTACTATACTACTTCCTAGTAGTGCTTCACGCGTGCTCCAAGTGCTGAATACCAGCATTGATTTCGTCAAATGCATTGCACTAGGACCGTTTTGCACGCAAGTTGGCAGTCGGTGTACGTACCGGACTAACCACTACAAGTCTTGCGCTCATGCTTCTGCAATTTGTAACAAGTCGGTAGTAGACACATCCCTTGCCGGCAGCAATGGCGGTGCTATTGACTACATATAAGACAACAAGCCGGCCGGACATTCAATGGTATAGTTTACCATCGCATCGCCAACTGACCGACACACGTAAGAAAAGATGCAAGCCTACCAAGATGCTCGAGAAAATGCGACAATCTGTGGTCCACAGTTTGTATGTGCACCACTTGCCTTGCGATGCGATTATATATTTCTTAAACAGCATATACTGACCACGAAGATTTGAAGACTAAAACAATGAACAGCTACCGAGTTAATGCGGTTCTTGGAGACACATAGTACCTGAAAAAGCTAACCTCCCCTGACAAAACAGAGACGTTGTGGCAGATACATCTGCCTCAATCACTATACCTCTAAGATTCTAGATATTTAGGGACTCAAGCAGATTACTCGTTCAGAATGATTTGCCATCGGATAAGGCGCATATTAGCCGCGATCTCAATACCCTTACCCTTGTAGATATGTTATTTAATATAACAATGCAGTTTAAAGCGATATTACAACAACCCAATAAAATGACAAACTACGATCTGTCTCTCATTGAATTTCATGTTTCAACGAATTGAAATTATGGGAATATTTGCTCTATTACAAATTTACCAGGTCTTACAACGAACCGATAATGGCTTCGGTAGCTGAGTTGGTAGCGAGCTAGGATTACCATTGCGGGGTAAAATCCATGGCAGCAGGTTGTAGGTACCGGATTGACCCGATGGAGTCCTTATTCGGCAAGGGCTGCCGCCTCAGTGAACAACTCACTGCTGCCACAACAACAACAACCAGCGCTGGGTAGTTTGTTTGATTCCTAAGAGAGGTTTTGGTATCAAAATGCACAGAACTGTCTTAGTCTGATTTCAAAGCGACACGTTAACCAAAGCCAAACCGATATAGACTTTAGATTTTTATTCCTTTACTTTAATAGCCCGATATCCCTTTACTAATCGAATACCCCCTTACTTAATCCAAAACGCTTTGATATAAAAAATGTTACCCTGCCATTCCTCAATGGGAAATCTATAGACAAATTTTCAAAGAGGCCGATGCGTATTTTTCTATTGAACTATTGACAGTTATTATTGGCTATTATTGATGTTTATGATTAAATTTAATATATTCCATTCTAATTAGAGGTGTTGTTGCTATCGCCTTTACAAACAAAGATTTAGAATTCTATTTTATTGTTCTAGTGTTGTTGGCGGCTCATTTCCATACTACTATCCTTATTTGAAAGTTAATTCAAGCAATAAAGAGCGCATTGGCAGCTCTGGCCATTCGTTGCTTCATATGTTTTGCACACAGCAGATAACAGTACACAATGAGTTCTAAATACATGAGAAAAAAAGAGACAACTACTATTGAAACATGTATACAAACTGCAAACTAATGAATGAAAACAAAAACTAAAACAAAAGACTTAAAGGAAGAAGAAGCAAAGAACACGAAATAAAGTGGGGAATGATGAATGAAATTCGAAATGAAATTTGAAAAAAATGTTGGGAAGACGGTGGCGTCTTTCAATCTAAGTGATATGATACAAGTCTGGAATTCAAAATGAGTCAAATTGTTTTCAACATTTACCCCTTTGTAAGGGCTAGCCCCTTTTAGTCGTCAGCAGTTGAAGAAAAGGGCGAGTTTTTCCTTTTCCCCCCGCTTAATGTTAAGTAAGCCTTTTTGATGTGGGGATCTAGTAATATAGTTCAGGGTGTTGCAGGGATGCTGCTGGCTGGTGTTGCTGCTATATCGGTATATCTTTGGTATCTTTTTTATTTATTTGTTAGGGGTTTCCTCCTGGTTCATTCTACTCGTTGAAAAGATGAACGAACAAAATTTTGTGGAACAAAAAAAAGAATGTCGAACTTTGTTTTTCCACTTAGAAGTTTTTGCAGAAAAATAATTGTTATTTTTATTCAATAGTTAATTTTTATTGAACTTGTAGTTTATATTTAATGATGGCTTTTCTTACTTTCCCCACAGTAAAAACCCGGATTGTGAATGCCTTGAAGCAACGATTTAACTTTTTTATTCTTGCGCAAAAATTTCTTCTTTGCAACACACAAATTCTCCTGTGTCAACTTTTTTCAAACAATTTTCTCGTTGAAATTACTGATTTTACACACGCACACGTTATGACCAACTATATAAACAGGTTTCTTTCAAAGGA
Source organism: Stomoxys calcitrans (assembly GCF_963082655.1). Classification (NCBI taxonomy): domain Eukaryota; kingdom Metazoa; phylum Arthropoda; class Insecta; order Diptera; family Muscidae; genus Stomoxys; species Stomoxys calcitrans. The sequence goes on along the minus strand of NC_081555.1, from coordinate 24,665,518 downwards.
TTATGATAATATTTAATTAATATTATTTATTTTCAGCTTTACTTTATTTCTATAATAATTTAACCAACACGACTTTTTGCTGCACACTCGCCTTTTTCGGGTTTGTTAACACACGCACACATACGAAAATAAAAGACTCATTCGTTGTTTGTCGGTAAAATTCGTTCGGATATTCGTTCTCCAATGTGGGCATACAAGGTGCGTGTGTATGTTATTACTCGTCAGTTTGAGACTGGCAGCTACTATATCTCTTTCTCTTTCACTCTTACATGGCGTCCCATAATAACAAAGCGAATTACAATATGAGTGGGAGTAATAAGACTATACAGGTCCATCGAATTGTCAATTGTATACGTGATGATGGATGATGGGGAAACTTAACAAGAAAATGAAAAACAATGGGGGAAACTAGAGAAATGAAAATCATCGATATTGTATAAAACAAACAATTAATAATACATAAGTCACTAAGGAATTTAAGCGCCTTAAGAGTTAACGATAACCTGCGGCTATACAATAGACAAAATGTGATTAACACCTATAACTTATCATCCCCCCTTATTGATATGGCAACCCTGAGAGTAACTCATTGCAGTGCATAAAACAAATGCAAAAAACACCGGCGGCGCGTTGCAATGAATGGAGTTTTATCACATAATGTCCAACTGCCTTTTGGCAAAGTTATAAAGGTGGACCGTTTATGCTGTTTTACATAATGATTTCAAGTTTCAACAAACGAATGTGCATCTCCCCACATGTCTTTCTTACTTACCTTCTCACATACAATCCTTTCGATTCCTCTTTAAACTTCTTTAGGTTCGTTGCTCTTATAATGGATTAACTTGGCCAGTCGTCGTAATCCAAGATTTCAAATCTTTAACCACACACTACACTATGTAAGTTGTGTTGATTTCTTAAACTACTTCACTTTGCAATTTTCTGATGCTGGAAATTATATTAATTTACCAGAAAATTATCAGATTTATTTTTCTTTTTTCGCAATTCAACTTTGTTCTCTACCACACAATGTTCACTCTCGTCGCTCTCTCCCACCATCCAAAAGTCTCTAGTTATCTTTTTCTCTCACACCACAAACCCTAACCCCCTAACACATTCGTTTTTTCTCTTTTTCTTCAGGTGAATGTGTGCGTTCTTAACAATCCAATTTGCTTTTTTTTTGCTGATTCTTCTTCTTCTGCTTGGCTTGGAATTGGAATGCAATTTATTTTTTATTTAATTTGTTTGCCCGATTAGCTCGATTTATTTCTTGATTATTTTGTAGACACGTTATATATTGATTCGATTTTTATTCATTAAACGTAAAAACGAAACGATTTGTAAAACTAAATTATTTTTATTATTATTTTAATATTTTCACCGTCACGAACAGGACAGAAAACACTTTTTACTTTAAATCAGAGCAATTGCATTAAGTGTTACCAGTATTGGGAATTTCTCCCAAAACTGGGATTTACGATTTTTTTTGGGGTGATTAGATTTCTGCCGCGTGCCTTGATAGTCATTCGAAATGAAAGTTTGAGATTTAATGAGCAGTGTAACCGTAGCGCAGCGGTTATCGCGTCGCTGAACTCCTGGGTTCAAATCCTGGCGTGAACATTAGAAAACGTTTTCAGCGGTGTTTCTAATGTTGGCGACATTAGTGAGGAACTATGCCATTTGAGAAAATGGTATGGCAGCCATGTAAAAACTTCCCTCAAAAAGATGTCGCACTGCGTCGCGCCGTTCGGACTCGGCTGTTAAAAGGAGGTACTTATGATTGAGCTTAAACTTGAATCGGACAGCACTCATTGCAATGTGAGAAGTTTGCCTCTGTACCTTAATGGAATGTTATGGGCAAATTTACAATAGAAAAACAATTTCAACAAAATTTTCTATATAAAAATATTTGGTTGCCCAAAAAGTAATTGCGGATTTTTCATATAGTCGGCGTTGACAAATTTTTTCACAGCCTGTGACTCTGTAATTGCATTCTTTCTTCTGTCAGTTATCAGCTGTTACTTTTAGCTTGCTTTAGAAAAAAGTGTAAAAAATGTATATTTGATTAAAGTTCATTCTAAGCTTTATTAAAAAAGCATTTACTTTCTTTTAAAAAATCCGCAATTACTTTTTGGGCAACCCAATATATTACTTATATCTAAATCTGTTTTTTTTTTTTGAAAATTGTAAATATTTGTCAATTATTACAATATTTTTATGTTTTATAAGTTTTTTATTTTTATTTTGTGTTTTCTTAAGTAATTTTAGGAAAAATAAAATAATTTTGACCTTTTTTCCAATAAAATCTCCTTTTTAATATTCAACATATGATGTATATATTTGGCAATGGCAACTAGCACAAGAAACTCAAAAAATTACCAAGAAATTTAAAACAATATTAATTTATTTGTAAAAATCTATATCATAGTATACTAAGAATATTTGTACAAAATCTGCAAATGAAAAATTATAAAAGAAAAGTTTCATATTTTAAACCGGTTTGCTTGTGGATACTATTCTAATTTGGTTAGCATTCACAGGGATTTGATATCACATCATGATGCACTATATGGTGCAGGTAATCCCTGTGAATGCATTGGAGTTAATAAATAAAACAAAATATTAATTTTGGTCTCGTAAAAAAACAAATTAAACAATGATTGAATGTTGGTTTGTTGAGTAGAGAATCTTATTGAATATCTGCGACGACAGTCCAAAGCCAATAACCTAGTATACCTATTGCAGGGTGACACATATCATGTTTTATTTTAGTTCTATACAGTACAATACAGATGTACTGAATAAAATTCCAGTGCAAAGTACTGAATAGTTATCGATAACAAACCACTAATCGTGTTTAGCGGAGGCCATCGTAGAGCAGAAGAAGATCAGAACATTTTTTTCATCTGTGGTTTTCTCATCCGCTACTATTGCTGGCGGCATTTGTGAGATACTATGTCAAGCATTGAAGTCATGTAAAAACTTCTCCCTAAAAAAAGGGGAAAGCCGAGAGTAAAGCTTCTACTCCAATGCCCCCACCAAATATGAACTCATACAGAGGGTCCCGGGAAGGGCGAAGATACCTTTTCGGGAAAATGACGTCCACCGCCAACAAGCATGAAATCCACTTGTACATAATCAGTCGTGTCGCATATAGCATGTCGTCAAGTTGCATCTCCAAGTCCCAGCAGAACAGAAAAAGCGCTATGTACCTTACTCCCTCGGTCTTATGGAGATCTTTGTTGCCAGAAACCTAACATACATACTAATCAAGATTAGTAATCAGCGCCTCTCTTAGGCACATCTTCCTTATATATCAGTACTGCCGCGATACCTTATACCTTCTCGATCATTTTGCGGAAGGCGAAGTTATGCGGAGTCTTAATCCATACCAGATATCCATAGATGAGAATTTGACGAATATCGGCAGTAAATATTCTGTGCACCTTCCTCAGCCTATCAAGTTGGGACATGTGAAGAGCTCATTCAGCCCCCTTCTAATTCTTTTTGTAGACATTTTTTGTCCAGGTAAGTTCAAGGTCGAAAATAACTCCCAAGTACCTGAGGAGCGGCAGCTCCACCCCATCCATCCATTTTTTGAAAAAATTTTTTGATTTGAAACCAAATGATTATTTTATTAACAAATAAACAACTTATAAATAAGTTGGACAACTATTGGTTTGGTAGTTATCCCTGTGGTAAATGCCTGCCAAAAATACAAAAGAACTTTGAGAAAAAACATATCAACAAAATGCAGCTGTTCGCATGACCATATCTTTAAGTTCTTGCACTATGACAGCTTGGCTTGTTTGTGCTCAGGCAGAAATATTACATGGCGAAACAATTAAAGGTGGTCTCATTTGTACAACTACCACAAATCATATGGCGCAATCCGCCATCTGGTCATCAAGCTGATTGAGGTTTTGCTAACACACACAAAGAAATTCGAATAATCGGATATGAACATTCGCAAGTTGCTGTGCATTTTGAACCGATCTAAATGGTTCAAGGAAAGAAGGTATTTTCTTTCTCTTGTTCCTGTGGTATCCCAATGGACGTAAATGTCTGAGTCTTATTGCAGACCACCATATACATAAACCTTATCTGGATATATTTTTGCATGAATAAAAAATAGCCTCTAGAAATGGAATGTCGAATATAATATAAATGTTTACCTTTATTTGTTGAAATATATAAAATTAAATTGGCTGATTGGAGGGGTACTATTGTGTAAACAAGCTCCAAATGTGTATTGATCTCATATTGGTCACACAAGAGACTTGGGATCCCCCTACTGATAAGTTGAAGAAAAAAAAAACAATACAATTGCACAACCAACAACAGTCTCGTTGATTCTTATTAACACAGATGTTGAATGGGATATGTCTATGAATGTTCATTCATTTGTTCAATCATCATCATCATGAGTCAAAGTAGAGTTCTATCATGCGGACGTTTGTTATTGCTGGGTCTTCTTATTACGCATTTGATTAATAATGCCCATCCAACGAACGAGGCGAAGAATTCTGAAAGTGTTGCCTATGCCTACACAATATGGATTGGCTCCAATGTAACCGAAGAGTTAACGATTCTCTTGAATTCGCCGGTTAATACAAATTTTTACGACGCAATGATCCAGGCAGCTGAGCTGGATTCCAGGTAAGCATGTTTTGCATTTGCATGTGATTCCTTCTTTACGTTCAAATAAACTTTCTTGCTTTGTGGAAAAGGTTTGCATTTGAAGCTAAGGACACTCCGCTTGGACATTATATAACAAGCATTTCCGGCATAAAAGAAGACGTTAAGAAGTAAGTGGCTCAATTTTTAAAACAAAACTTGAATACAACAAAATAAGTAATAATAAGCATAAGTATAAAAAAACTTTAGAGATAATTAATTATTGCAAGCAACTGATTAAGTAAAATCTGGTACTGAATTCGCTTTCCTCCATATTTTTCGGCGATTGCTTCTTATAGATAATAGATTTTGAAACAAAACAACTTGTGATTTGATTCGGTTGAACATTCCCTCATTACTTGTGGTAATGGTAATGTGGTTTTCCACGGTGAAAACGAACATAGTAACAGCTATAATTTGAAAATGCAAAAAATAGTTTATATTGGCATCTGTAGCAGAGTTTTATCGAGCCTGTTTCCATTTTCTATTCCTTGAGATAAACATGAGAAAGGTAAGGTTAGGTTAGGTTAGACTCACTCAGACGTTTTCGTTCATTGTGATACCACAGGAACAGAAGAAGGCAGATGACTGAGACGTCTCTTCTAGCCAATGACACCAAAGCGGTAGACCACTTCAAGTCTAGTTTAGGCCAAATAATTTTGGAATGCTCACACGCCCCTCTTTATGGCCATATATCATTCTTTGTCCTTCGGACCTGGTCCTGAAATCTAAGCGTATATGTCGCTAGAGGCATACCCACAGATTCCAGTATCCCTGGAATGTATAGGGTAGTTTCTAGTCTCGCAAACTCGTCCACTTTATAACTCCCTGGGATATCTCTATGGCCCGGCACCCAGAACAGGTGCATTTTGAACTGTTAAGCCATCTCGTTGAGAGATCTGCGACAGTCGAGGGCGGTTTTTGTGTTCAGAAATACGTTCTCCAGGGATTTAATGGCTTTCTGAGAAGATATTTATTTTAGCCATTCCACTACTTCCCTAATTGCAAGGATCTCTGCTTGATACAAACTGCAGTGGTCGAGTAAACTTTTCGATATGACCAGTTCTAGATCTTTAGAGTACATCCGATAGCCCAACTGGTCGTTTAGTTTGGAACCATTCGTATAGAAGTCTATGTAACTTCTGTTACCAGGGATATCGTAGTTCCAATCGGTTCTATCTAGGTAGGGTGTAATCCACACTGCCTGGAACATCGCATATTGTATCAAGCATAACACAGTGTCCGTAGCAGCCACATGGCCAATGAGAAATCTCCCTTAACCTAACGGCAGTGATCGCTGCAATTTGGGTAGCCACAATGTCCAGAGGCATAAGATGTAGCATTAAATTCAGTGCATCAGATGGTGTCGTCCTCAGTGCGGCTGTGATGCACAAACAAACCATCCTTTGGGCCGGTTAAGTATTGAGCAGTAGGTGGATTTTTGAAGCGCCGTCCACCAAAACACAACACCATATAGCGTTATAGGTCTGACAACTGCAGTATATACCCAATGCATGACACGCAGTCTAAATACCCAACTTTTGCCAATGGTTCTCTTGCAGGTGTACAGGGCAAGAGTAGCCTTCTTACCCTTTCCAAAATGTTGGATTTGAAGTTCAATTTTCCGTCCAGCAAAACACCCAGGTATTTTGCGCTTTCTGTAAATGGAACATTCTTATAATTTGTAAATCAGCCCACTAACATTCTATTATCCTCTTTTCATACCGATCTTACAGACCATCATTTAGGAGTATTTTTTTATTTTATTTTGTAACTTCTAGCATTTAGCAAAGTTATAGGCATTCAGCACCTTCATCTCGTAAAGTAATTTCCCAATTATTTTCAGGAATGTGTACTGGCTGATATACTGCTTGCCAGACCATCCGGATCCAAACCAAAAACCTGGAGAAGAACTGATGTCCCCAGTGGGTAAGTTATGAAAATGAAAGTGATTTTTTACTAAAAACACACATACACATATATAAAAGCCTATAACAAATGGAAAAGACCTGCTTCAAAATAATTTTTAAAATATCAGTTTTTTCTGCTTTCTTTTAAAGAATTATTGTTCAAACCGATATAGTATAAATTTAGATTTACATACAAACGTTCCAATTGTTATATATCATAATATATGAAAATTCTACCACTTGCCTTTAATTCATATTTAGGTGTTGACTTTTTGATTGTTAAAAACGGCGCCCACTACCTGTTTTGGTATAGGGACGTTGATTTATCCAAAGGAGCTCATTAAGGAAGCTATTGATGACAAAAAGTCTACCATTTTGCCAATTGTTCCAAATAGTATTTCTATATGATATTCTCTTATATAAATTTGCAAAATATTTGGTAATAAATTGTATTGAGAACAGAGCAATATGCGTTTTTTATTTATTTAAGACAAAGCGATGGCGATGTTTGTAAACTATTCAGCCATGTAAAATTTGCCTACAAAAAGGCGTCGCTTAAGGTGTTATTAGACTATATATATATATAAGTCATGGTACCCCAAGATATATTCATTTACAGGTAGTGCCAGTTGCCCAACAACAAAATATTAAGTGCACTATCTGTCATAACCAGCGATGAGTGTAACTCTTATTTTGTGTATGTAACTAGTTCGCGCCATTTTTCGATGTTTGTGTGTGTTATAGTCTAACTATAATACACACAACCTAAACACGTTGACAGATAGTGCACATCGCGAGAATTATGGTAATTATGTCATGGGTACAATCACTATCTGTCAACTGTGTGTGTGTATTATAGTCAAGAACCACAACACACACAAACAACGCTAAATAGTTACATACACAAAATCAAAGTTACACTAATCATTGATTTTGACAGATAGTGCACTCAATATTTTGTTGTTGGGCAACTGCCACTACAAGTAAATGTCCAGCCTTTCACATTTAGATTTACTGCAAAATCAAAACAAAAATAAAACCAATAAGGAAAGGCAATAGTCGGAATGTGCCGACTTTACAATACCATACACCTACCCTATAAACACAAAAGGGGGGCTACATCTTATTCTGAAATAATATCGAGAGTCATAAGAGGATTTTCTTTTTCCTGCCAAATTTCGAGAAAATCGGTTACAAATGACCATTTTATTGCTGTATTACTGCAAATCGGACGAAAATATATATATGGGAGGTATATCCAGATCAGAACCGATTTCTATGATATTCACCATTAATATCGAGAGACATAAAAAATACTTCCTGTCAAATTGCGAGAGAATCGGTTTACAAATGACCATTTTATTGCTGTATTACTGCAAATCGGACGAACATATATATGGGAGCTCCACATCTAAACCGACTTCCATGAAATTCACCAGTAACATCGAGAATCATAAGAAAATCCTTCCTGCCAAATTTCGAAAGAATCGGTTAATAAATGACAATTTTATTGCACTATTACTGCAAATCGGACGAACATATATATGGAGGCTATATCCAAATCTGAACCTATTTTTCCCAATTTCAAAAGGCTTCGTCTCTAGGCCGAAAAACATGTCCATACTACATTTGAAGACGATCGGATGAAAATTGCGACCTATAGTTTGTACACAAATTTGCATGGACAGACAGACAGACGTACCTAGCAAAATCGAAACAGAAAGTGATTCTGAGTCGATCGGTATACTTATCGATTGGTCAACAAACAAATGCAGTAAGTTATAATACCCTGTACCACAGTAGTGGTGTAGGGTATAAAAATTGTACTCAGCTGTTTGCATGACCTCACCTTATTAGTATATCCTAGGACTTTCATATACTCCAAAAGCCTGGCAGGAGGCAAGGGTGGTGTTTATACCTAAGCCCGGCTAGGCAAGTTATGCGTCACCAAAGGCCTACAGACCCATAAGCCTTTCTACTCAAAACCATGGAAAGTATTGTGGACACCATGATAAAGAGTATGATTTTATCGCCACTCCTACGGGTGACCACCATAAATGACCCAGAGGTCTCAAATGTTCACGTGGAAGTCGAAGGTGGGCGAATTTAACGCACCACGTTTCGTCAACAATACGATTTCGATATCTGATAAGGTCAAATACTTAGGAGTGATCTTGGACAGGAAACTGAATTGGAAGTGTCACATTCAGGAGCGTACTGAGAAGGCTCACAGATGTGGGGCACTATGTAGACGGGGCCTGAATCCTACCCACTACGGCCATGAGACTTAAGGCGATGGGAGAATGGATTGAGGATGGGAGCAGCTCATACCATCGCGGTATAATCGAGGCGACGATAGGAAACCTGGAAGGTAGGGAAGAGGTTTCCGATCGGATACCAGAGATGAACCTTGAAGTAGAGCGCGAGGCACCACTGCCATCGGCACCTAATATTGCCATCTGGAAGATCATGTTACACGGATGGATCAAAGCTAGAGGACACAGTGTAAAAGTAAAATTGCCATAAGGGCAATAACAACCAGGACAGTAAGGTCACGAACAGTCTTGCCGTGTAAGAAGGAGATTAACGCCTTCTCTGAGGATGGGAAAATCAGCATCGTTTGGTTGCCGGGCCATAATGGAGTAAGGGGAAATGAAAGGACAGATGATTTGGTGGTGAAGGCCAGAGGAATGCCGTCAATAAACTTTGTTAACCCGAAGCCTTTCGGGTCGACGCAGTCCAAGTTAAGGGAGTGGGCGACGAATGCACATGCAGCATTGTGGAACAGCGAAACGGTCGGTAGGACGTCGAAAATCCTATGGGGGGATCCAGATCGTGAGAAGACGAGGCTGTTACTGAAAGGAAGCAAGAAGGAGGTCAGTATAGCTATTGGTATCATAACGGGACACATAGGACCACGAGCTCACTTATGTAAAATCGGTGCGGCAAGTGAAAGCATGTGTAGGGCATGCGGGGAAGATGATGAGACGTTGGAGCATTTCCTTTGTCATTGCGTCCAACAGATACCGGTACTTAGGTGGAGACACAATATCAGACATAAATCAACTTAGGGGAGTGGCATTGAAAGCAATTAAGAATTTTATAAGTAGAGGGTGATTTTTTTGAGGTTAGGATTTTCATGCATTAGTATTTGACAGATCACGTGGGATTTCAGACATGGTGTCAAAGAGAAAGATGCTCAGTATACTTTGACATTTCATCATGAATAGACTTACTAACGAGCAACGCTTGCAAATCATTGAATTTTATTACCAAAATCAGTGTTCGGTTCGAAATGTGTTCATTCACCGTAACGTTGCGTCCAACAGCATCTTTGAAAAAATACGGTCCAATGATTCCACCAGCGTACAAACCACACCAAACAGTGCATTTTTCGGGATGCATGGGCAGTTCTTGAACGGCTTCTGGTTGCTCTTCACTCCAAATGCGGCAATTTTGCTTATTTACGTAGCCATTCAACCAGAAATGAGCCTCATCGCTGAACAAAATTTGTCAAAATTTCGAACCGAACACTGATTTTGGTAATAAAATTCAATGATTTGCAAGCGTTGCTCGTTAGTAAGTCTTTCTCTTTGACACCATGTCTGAAATCCCACGTGATCTGTCAAATACTAATGCATGAAAATCCTAACCTCAAAAAAATCACCCTTTAGAACTGAATTCCTAACTTAAATTTTTTTTAGAGGTTACTTTATTGTTTTTAGAGCGCACAACAAGCCGATTACTGGCTTAGGTGTATGTCCATAGTGGCATGGGCAGATTAATATCTGCACCCTAACCTAAACTATCCCTCCACCAAAACACCCCTAAAGAGGACGAATTTTCCGACCATAGCAATACGGGGCTTAAATGAAAGGTCTTTGGGAGTAGAGCACCAATCTGATATCCACATTCGGTGTATTTCCATAGTAGCATGGCGCAGATTAATATAGGCACCCCTTTTTTCAACCTAACCTGATACGTTTTCAGGGCTATGAGCTTAAATAAAAGGTAGCACGAAATTGATACCAATTATCTGGGGCTCTACCCCTTCCCCAAAACACAATTATTTACTGACCATCGCAATATGGTGCTCAAAAACAGGTTTTTGGGAGTGGAATACGAATCGTGGAACCATGTATTTGGGACACCTCCCTTTCCCCACAAAGAGTAAAAATTAGCCGACCATGACAATAAATTCGCCTTTTATGGGCCCAAGACTCTAAAACGAGGGATCGGTCTATATGGCAGCTATATCCAAATCTGGACCGATCTGGACCAAATTGAAGGAGAATGTGGACTGGCCCAACACAACTCACTGTCCCAAATTTCAGTAAAATCGGATAATAAATGTGGCTTTTATAGGCCTAAAACCCTAATTTGGCGAAACAGTCTATACGGGGGCTGTATGAAGATATAGTTCGATATAGCCCATCTTCGAACTTAACCTGCTTATGGACAAAAAAGAATTTGTGCAAAGTTTCAGCTCAATATCTCTATTTTAAAAGACTGTAGCGTGATTTCAATAGACAGACGGACATACGGATCTTTACGCTGATCAAGAATAAATATATACTTTATAGGGTCGGAAATGGATATTCCGATGTGTTGCAAACGAAATGATAAAATGAATTTACCCCCATCCTTCGGTGATGGGTATAAAAATTGCATATTTTATTAAAAAAAAATTAATGCAACTTTCAATTAATTTTTTAATTGGATCAATTAAAAATATGATTGAAACTTTCAATTAATTTTTTATAGATCCAATCAAAAAATAATTAAAATTTTTGAAAATTTCAATATATTTTTATATTTGGTACACGGATGTTTACCTCCTGGAACATGAACTTGAAGTGCGTTGTTTGGGCAAAGGTCCGACATCCGAAATTTAAAAGTGCCCGATATATTTGTTGTTGCTGTCGTAACAGTGTATTGTGCACTGAAGCGGCAGCCCTTGTCCAATGAAGGACTACATTGGGTTAATCCTTCACGTAAAGCCGATTGCCATGGTATTGCTTTAAATTTGTCGAAATAAGGGATGTATGGTTCTTTGAAACCTCCTTCTCGTTATATTATAGGGCATTTTGCCTTTAATAAACTTTACTTAAGCACCATATTTGAACATTTTTTTTAAGATTCTACCAAGAAAATGATTGAATTAATTAATTTTTAATAGAAAATTTCCACCACCACTGTAATTAAAAAAAAAACATATTCAATTAAAAAATTATTGAATCAATTAATTTTTTAATTGAACGATTTTATTTTCAACAAAATTTGTAATTGAAAAATTTTTTGGAGATTTTTTTTTCAGTATAGCAATAACCCATATGTAAACAAATTACTTCTTAATAATATGTTGCAAATATAGTACACATTACAGCAAGATAATAATATGTGATTAAACAGACCACATTCAAGTTGTTTTTGAAACGTGAGAACAATTAGAAAAGAAAATAAAAAAAAATTGCACGCAATTTTTCATATACAATTGCGTGTCTAGTATTGCTTTGATAACTTACTTAATATAAATCCAACAGTACAATATTGCAAGATGTAATATTCGTATTGAAACAAAAAGTTAGGAAACAGATTTAAAAGGAGTAATAAATAAAAAAAACTTGAGACTGGGAATGACTTGGAAGAAAAGTTATAGGATAAGATTCGAAAATTGCTATTAGAAATAAGTTCAGCCGGGCCGAACTTTTGATAGCCTCCACCTCGGGTATATATGTAAACCACCTTTCGTTATAATCCGATAAAAAAAGTACATAATTTATGCCCCCATAGTAGCTATATCGAAATGTGGTCCGATTTGGTCCGAATTCGACTAAAAAGAACAAAATATTGTTCTTTTTAGTAGCTTTATCCAAATATAGACCGATCTGAAGCATAAACAACAATGATGTCGAAAAGCCTAACATAAGTCACTGTGTCACATTTCAGCGAAATCGGATTATAAATGCACCTTTTATGGGGCCAAGACTTTAAATCGAGAGATCGGTCTATATGGCTGCTATATACAAATCTGGACCGATCTTTGCCAAATTGAAGAAGGATTGGGACAAATCACTGTCCCAAGTTTCGGCGACATGGGACATTAAATGCTTCTTTAATGGGCCCAAAATCTTAAATCGAGAGATCAGTCTATATCGCAGCTACATCCAAATCTGGACCGATCTGAGCCAAATTGCGGAAATATGTCGAAAAGCCTAACACAACCAACTGTCCCAAATTTCAGCGAAATCGGACAACAAATGCGCCTTTTATGGGCCCCAGATCTTAAATCGAGAGATCGGTCTATATGGCTGCTGTATTCAAATCTGAGGCCAAATTGAAGAAATATGTCGAAGGCCCTAACACAACTCACTGTCCCAAATTTCGGTCACATCGGACATTTAATGCGCTTTTTATGGGCCCAAGCCCTTAAATCGAGAGATCGGTTTATATGGCAAATCTGGACCGATCGGCGCGAAATTGAAGAAGGATGTCAAAGGGCCTAACACAACTCAATGTCCTAAATTTCACCAAATCGGATAATAAATGGGACTTTTATGGGCCTAAAACCGTAAATCGGCTGATCGGTCTATATGGGGGCTATATCAAGATATAGTCCGATATAGCCCATCTTCGAACTTAACCTGCCTTTGGACAAAAAAAGAATCTATGCAAAGTTTCCACTGAATATCTCTATTTTAAAGGATGGAAATTATGGGACATAGATCGTCTTAGATTTTTACGACGATCAAGAATATATATGTATACTTTATAGGATTTGAAATTTATATTTCGATGTGTTGCAAACGGAATGACAAAATGAATACACTCACATCCTTCGGTGGTGGGTATAAAAACGTCGAATGATGCGCAATAAATTAATGGAAGTCAAGGAACTTGGACATAAATAAAAAGTACTTTCTTTTCAATAATTAAGATCTCTTTGAATGTCTTAATTAGAGATCCGTTCATATGGTAGTTATTGGTAGTTGGAAACGAAATGGTGATTTTTGGCGGTTGTAATAGTGGAAAAATCGTATGTAAGGGTTTGCGCAAAAGCTTGAAAGTAAACTGTTCAAGGTTTAACAAATACACTGATAGAGAAATGACGGAACTTTACCAATACCATTTGGTATCAATTTAATACCAGACGAAGTAGGCTATAAAAAATTAACAGCATCATATTTGTATTCTGTCACCGCGGTAAAATTGTTGTTTAGCGTTGTTGTAAAATTAATAATAATTATTCTACGATTTGTGTGCGTAAAAAGGTGTTCAAATACTCGATACCGGTGAAAATGGAAATAGTACCAACTTTGCGGACGTTATCTATATCAAAAATATGATAAATTCTCTTGTGTGCAGATAAGTCCCGCGAAGCTTTAGGCTTATTTGCAGGATTGGGTGCACTGTTTTTCAGGCTGATATTTTTTTATACTCAGAGCCTACGATGTGATGCTGGGTCAGGTGGCCGGTCAAACTTTCGCTACATACATATATGGACAATGAGGCGGTGCTGTCGTTCGGATGATTGTGCTGGGTCCCGGGCCATCAAGGGTTGGCGGGTAACGAGGTACGACGAACTTGCCAGGTTTTGGATCGGGGACGGATTCTGCAGGTACTACGTTTCCCCAGTGTTGCCTGTTGAGATGGTGGATTCCCATTACAGCGAACGCGTGAAGTAGCGAAGTCCCTTTGGCCGAGGTTCTCAGTAAAGGAGACGCCAATTGTTCTGCAAGCGTAAGCTTGGGCTGTTAGTGGAAATCCTGACAGGCGGCCTGACATCGCGGTAGTTGACATAGCGTGGTGCTCGAGACAAGGAAGACCTCTGCGGTTCTGTGGAAATGGAGACGAGTTTGGAGACGGACCAACATCTGCTGTGCCAATAACCGGCGAATTAAGGTTACAAAAATAACATTAGGACAGTCCGTTCGTGCGAAATTATTCAAAGCATGTACATTAGGGTGAGGCGAATAGTATGGAACGACAAGAATCTTAATGAGTACTGAGCAGAAAGTCCATTGACCATAAGTCTACTGTGAAAATCGAGCCTCCAGATTTTGACTTGCAGTTTTTTCTCAGACTTTTGTCACGTTTTTTTTTTTGATATTTTGGCATATAACAGCCAAACCATTGAAATTTTCGATCCAATACTCATTGTATCCCGAAAAAATTTCAGTTTAAACACCGTTTACACTGCTCTTTAAATCCGGATTTAATGACTCGATCATCTGTGTTCCCTTTATAAAATCAGCTGACGAGAGCTTTAAATCCGGATTTAAAGAACAGTGTAAACGGGGTTTTAGAACGGTTTATTGGCCGGCTGCGTCATTGGGCCATACTTCTTCCGTGATGATCAAGACCGGTACGTTACTGTGAATGAGAATCGCTACCGTTCAATGATACCAGAGTATTTCTGGCACTATCACAATCAATTTATTGGAAACTAAGTTTTTATTCAATTCCAACGTATCCAAAAATGCCAATAGCAAAAAACAAACACATTGAACGGAATGGTCTATAGCTGAACAAAAATGTAAGCGCAAACAGACAAACTAACCAAAAGGCACGTCGCATGTGGTGTAGGTATCACTACCTACACACAAAACATCACTAGCTGCATCCGCCTATGACTGATCTCAGTGCAGAAAAAATATATTTATTTACAGGTAGTGGCAGTTGCCCAACAACAAAATATTGTGTGCACTATCTGTTAAAATCAGTGATTATTATATTGACTTCGCGAGAAAAAATTATACTCAACTGTTTGCGATACGCTACCTGGTAATTATGTCATGAGTGCAGAGAACAAATAAGTTCGGCAAAATTGTTGTTGTTATTGTTGTAGCAGTGTTTTGTGCACCGAGGTGGCAACTCTTGCCGTTGAAGGATTCCAACGATTCAATCCGGTACGTACAACCGGCTGTCATGTGATTTCGGCAAAATTGTGTTTGTTTGTTGCTTGTGAATCAAGTCATCTCTAAGAACCCTATTCGAATTCAGATGTGTGCTTTACAACCTACTCTAGTTGGGTTGGTATGTAAAGCACCACGATCCATTTGACAAATGCCGCTGATGAAGATTCTTGGCGAATCGGAAATCGCGATACGATAGACACATATGTCATATGTTTGCAGAGTTGCATTTTCGACACTCCAAAACAAAGCTCAACGCTCTCATTCTGTTGCGGCCTTATTCACAAAACCTAATGTAGGTTTCAAAAAAGTTTATTTGACAATTTTTTTATAGAAATGTCAAATAAACCTATTTTAAAGCTTCGTTAAGTTTTTGTATAAGGCCGTTAAAATCTAAAAAATATCATCATATGTAAACAGCATATAAAGCGACACATGCCATAAAATAACACGCCCAACATGTAAATACGCCCAAGGCAATACGGCCACAACAAATTTCAGCTGATGGTGAGGTTACCAGCTGATGAGGGAAGTGACGGAGAGATAGAAGTTACGTTAATACCTTAAAATTTAATATTTTCACAAACTTTAACGATATAAAATATGCGTGCAAAATACATTGGAGCCGCTGGCAGCAAAAAGGCCTTTGCTGCTGCAGGCGCTACAACCATAGGTTTATTCCTTGTCAACTATGTACCGAATACATTTGGATTGGAGTATTATAAAAATTTCCTGCAATGCTATAAACACGGACAGCCGGTAACTCTATCGAAAAAAGTTTTGGAACGCTTTGAAAAGGCCAAGGAGTTCTGCGAGCTTGAACAATATGAGGTTCATTTTGCAAAACCTTTTACCGTATTTGGATTTGACGTTTCATTGCTGGGAACTACCAAATCTCGTTTTGGAGCTTTTATTGGTATTCCCGCAAATTATGAATACGAAAGTGTAGAGGACATCAAACATAATGAAATACGTTTTCGTGATCAAGATATTGATTGGAATTCCGAAAGCGGCAAATATCTAAAAGAATCCCTTGTGTTAACCGAGGATGAGCAAATTTTTGGATTATGTAAAGCATTGCTGCAGGCTAAAACACAATATGTGTTGATGAATTCGATATATCCTTCTCTATCCTTCCTAACCGTCTATACTGTGGGCAGTTATCTAAATTCCAGTTTAGGTCTTCTAGCCAGACCTTTCAGTCTAAGACTGGTAATGTATTCGATTTTGGGTTTGTTTGGGTTCGGATCATGGTGTTTCTTAAAAGATTATAGTCAAGTGAGTCTGGATGCCGATATAGACAAAAACTTGTCGGATAAAGGCTCAAGGTTTGTACAAGCCGGAATAAGCTACTATGACAAGCAATTAAAGAAAAATATGGCTCTAAGAAAGCTATTGAATGACGATACTTTTACGGTAAAGGGAAATGTAAACTATTTCCTTCGACAAGAATCGTTGCCTCTGACCATACGGAAATCATATTTTGAAAGTAAATTGGAAGAGTCGGCTAATTGAGCAGTGAGTGAGGTATTGCTGTTCTAGTTTTAAGAAGCATTTTTAAATTGAAATTAATAAAATTACAAAATTGTTGATTATGTACAAATTGTTATTGTTGTAGTTGTGTCTTATTCATTGAGGCGGCAGCCCTTGCCGATCAAGAACTCCATCGAGTCAATTCAATATACATTGTCATTCTGGTGTTTAGCCAAACAGTGGTGGTGAGGGTTATATAAATCTTGGTCATATCAGGTTGGATTAGTTTAGTTATTTGTTGTTGTAGCCACATAGAACTTATTGTAATGTTATTGAATGGGCTCTAAGAGGGTTTAAAAATTCAGAAAATAAATAATCGGTTATGACCTTGGTCTCGTTTCGCAGGCTAATATGAAATGAGGTGACCCGTATGATAGATTTCACAAAAAAACTGTTAAACCATTGCTTTCACTATGGTGAAAGCAATGAGGTTGCAATATGAGGTTACGATCCAAATTGATAAATATTTATGTATAGATTTCATATAAATTTCATTTATTGAGTTCCTCTAGGATGGATGCAATTCTTACCTGCCTTATCTAAAATTTTGTATGATGACTCCCAATATTCCATGGTCCGAACCGAGCAATTATTTTAATGTAAAATAATTCAAGTTATGGCCTCTTGTTGTTGTAGCCACAAACTTGCACGTGGGTGTAGGTATTCTAGACAATATCCCTTTTGGAGTAAGGTCGTTGCGGTGCATTCTCTTTAAAAAATCTCTGAAAAACTCATTCGATCCTTCGATGTGTTTAAACTGTGTGCCCGTTGCATGCCGATTACTAAGGTTTCTACAATAACTTGGTTATCGATTTTGATCTTGGTAATCGATTTTGAGCTAAAAACGCATTTGATCCTTTGCTTATTTTAATAAGTGTGTTCGTGTACTCAAAAATTTGTGCAACTTTTCACAAATTGTTACTGGAAGTCGTTCGCGTAATTTATTTGCCAGCAGAAGAGGGCGGGAAAGTGTATGAGAGCAAGCGAAATTTTGAGAGTCTGGCAATTGAGAACTTGCAATCTTTTGCTGAAGTTTTTTTTTCAGCAGAAATTCGAACACCTCATGGTTGAATTAAGAAGGTTGGCTCACTTGCCCAGCTAATGGAATTTTCCAACTCCAGAGTTGTATACAAATTCCACTAGAACGTCAAATGCTGCCGATGAAGGACCTCATCGGGTTAATCCGGTGCGTACAACCGGCTGCCATGGGATTGATCAACCTTGGTTCTATTTGGTTCTATATAAATCGGTCTTCTGATTTTTACTTCTCAATTTCGTTTGAAATATAGGTGAAGGGAAATGAACGATAGTATCGATATTTATTATTAAAACTATCGAAAACATCGAGTGTTGTGATTATCGATAGATTGCCAGCTCTATTTAGGGGTAATCAAGTCGCAATCTTTGACAATTTCTAAGATTTGTCCAAACTTAACTTCTGCAATACCGTTAATCGTGAGAGATCTGGTTGTTGCTTGCGTCTGATTGGCTGGATTGATAAAAAAATGGAATGGTTTTGCGTGATCCTCTGGTACATGCGGGGAGCAAAACTAGCAATTTACCATCAATCCCAGAAACGGCAGCCGAAACGTAGTTAAGCCAGAGCAACTCTGCTTTGCCAGGGTTAACTTCATCCGGTTCTTCGACAAAGCAAAATAAGGGTAAGGAGTAAGCCCTCAGGTTTGTAACTCTACAAAGAGAAGGCATATAACAAATTTAGTCAAAACAATTTTATACCCTCCACCATAGGATGGGGGTATACTAATTTCGTCATTCTGTTTGTAACTCCTCGAAATATTCGCCGCAGATCTCATAAAGTATATATATTCTTGATCGTCATGACATTTTATGTCGAGCTAGCCATGTCCGTCCGTCCGAAAGCACGCTAACTTTCGTAGGAGTAAAGCTAGCCGCTTGAAATTTTGCACAAATACTTCTTATAAGTGTAGGTCGGTTCGGATTGTAAATGGTCCATATTGGTCCATGTTTTGATATAGCTGCCATATAAACCGATCTTGGATCTTGACTTCTTGAGTCACTACAGGGTGCAATTTTAATCCGATGTGGCTTAAATTTTGCATGATGTGTTTTTTATTATTTTCAACAACTGTGCTAAGTATGGTTGAAATCCGTTTATAACCTGATATAGCTGTCATATAAACCGATCTGGGGTCTTGATTTCTTGAGCCTTTGGAGATCGCAATTCCTATCCGGTTTGGCTGGAATTTTGCACGACGTGTTTCGTAATAATTTTTAACAACTATGCAAAGTATGGTTCAAATCGGTCCATAACCTGATATAGATGCCATATAAACCGATCTTGAATTTAGACTTCTTGAGCCGCTAGAGGACGCAATTCTTATCCGATTTGGCTCAAATTTTGCACGAGGTGTTTTCTTATCATTTTCAACAGCTGTGCCAAGAACGGGTGAAATCATTGCATAACCTGATGTAGCTGTTATATAAACCGATCTGGGGTCTGGACTTCTTGAGCCACTAGAGGACGCAAGCCTTATCCGATTGGCAGAAATTTTGCATAAGGTGTTTTGTTATAATTTCCAACAACTGTGCCAAGCACGGATGAAATCGATGCTTAACGTGATATAGCTGTCATATAAACCGATCTGGAGTCTTGACTTCTTGAGCCTTTAGAGAGCGCAAATCCTATCCGATTTCGCTGAAATTTTGCACGACGTGTTTCGTTATGACTTTCAAAAAATGTGCAAAGTATGGTTCAAATCGGTTCATTACATAAAATTTTGCTAAGATCTAAAATATTAACAAATTATAAAAAAGATTTTCAATAGAAAAATTTGCCAAACATTTTTTCTATAAATTTTATTTCTATAGAAAGCTTTTTTTGTTTAATTTGTTTCTATAGAAAATTTTGTAAAAATTCTTTATTTTAAGAAATTTTTGACTTTTTTTTAGAAATTTTTGATAGAAACTACAACGCTTGATAAGGGAGTTAAATAAAAAAAATGATTTTTATATTATTTTTATTTAAATTTTAATAAATGAGTAGTAATAGTACTGCTCTTTTTGTAGATATCATTGCTTTAAGTTAAAAATAAATTACATTTTGATGAGAATCTGAAACTCAACTTCTAATACCTTAATATAATTCTTTCGATCGATACCCTAATAAATACCACGATTTGGTTTCTCTTAATTTCTACTGATATTTGACCAAATTTGAATACATAAATGTTAGCATATTGTGTGTCTGTGTGTTCTATGTTCTACTTTATAAAGATATTTAATTTCAACTCGTTTTTTGCAATAATTCTACGTATTTTAAGAATAAAACGTTTATGACAATTTATTGGATCGATCACATACTTTGTTATTTGACTTTTTGTATTTTTAATTTTCATAATGTATTTGTTGTAATTAAATTGCTTGAATTGTTTTTCTTTTTTTCTTGACGAATTACAAACAAATAAATAACTATTGTGGAAGAAAAGACTTTCTATACACGCTCTTTAAAAGAAAAAAGGTATGGGAAAGGCACGGGTTATAGAAAAGGTTATTATTTGCACTTAAGAATGTTTAGGGGGGAAGAGGCAGTGGGGGATATTAAATAAATTTATTTGCTAGTTTCAACAAAAGCTACAAAATAATGCAAGTTCAAAGGATTATCCAAATAATATAAAACAATGCAAAAAATATATATAAATAAATAAAAATAGACATAACATTTTGAAAAATTTTCTGTACAATTAAATTTTATAATAAGAATAAAAACAAAAATTTTATAGTATCCAAAGTGATAACGAAAATTCCTAAGAAATAATTTTTTTTACATTTTCTATAGAAACAAAAAAAAAACAAAATTTTTATAGGTACAAAATATTGGAAATTTCCTATACATTTTGTAAAAATTTTCTGTATAAGTCAATTATATTAAATACTAGCCGAACCTGGCCCGCTCCGCTGCACCTTCTTTAACTCTCTAATATCATTTAGGGTTGGGACACTTCGCCCGGCTAACAAGCCCGACATAAGAAGGAGACTTTAGTGTGCCTCACAATTCATGGCATTATCTCTCAGGTAACGACCAGCGGGGCATAGCTTTGTTGAAGCAGATTGTCAATATCCGCATCGTTTCGGTGCCGAGCCATAACGGAGTAAGGGGAAATGAAGGGGCAGACGATTTGGCGGTAAAGACAAGACGACAGTATAAGTTTGGTTAACCCGAAGCCTTTCGGGTCGACACAGTCCGAGTTAAGAGAGTGGGCGACGAATGCGCATGCAACATTGTGGAACAGCGAAACCGTCGGTAGGATGGCGAAAATCCTATGGGGGGATCCAGATCGTGAGAAGGTGAGGCTATTACTGAAAGGAAGTAAGAAGGAGGTCAGTATAGCTATTGGTATCATAACGGGACACATAAGACTAAGAGCTCACTTTCGTAAAATCGCTGCGGCAAGTGATAGCATGTGTAGGGCATGCGGGAAAGATGATGAGACGGTGGAGCATTTCCTTTGCCATTGTCCTGCTTTCGTGTCTAACAGATACCGGCACTTAGGTGGAGACACAATACCAGACATTAAGTGTTGAAAACAACTAAGAATTTTGTAAGTAGCGCGGAATTCCTAACTTAGAATTTTCTTCTTAGAGGTTACTTTATAGTTTTTAGAACGCACAACAAGCCGATTACTGGCTTAGGTGTATGTCCATAGTGGGATGGGGCGGATTAATATCTGCACCCTCTTTTCAACCTAACCTAACCTAAACTACTGGGTGGGTTCGCCTCCCTCGCGGATATCACAAAATGAAGTATCTTTTTTCAGTAGTGGGCTAAACTCTGCCAACTGTGAAATTTTCATGAAAAACGGTTCAGCTGTTTTTCGGCCTATTCGGAACAAACAAACAAAGCGTAACACTTTCATTTTTATATAATAGCTTTCTATTCATACTCAACTCTATTATCCTTCATTTGACACCGACATTGCCCGAATAGTGCTACATGTCAATTTTGTGGTTTTGTGGGTGAGGGCTTTCCCCCAAAGTGGTGTACTAGTTTCATGTTATTCCATAAACATAATTATGCAAAAAAATTTGCTTAATTTGCATTTTGGAAAATGGTGTTGAGGGGGTAAAATTGTTTGTGATCCTCTTGTTTTTTGTGATACTTTTTTAAAAAAAATTCCCTTTTTCTGCCTTTTTAAAAATTTCTCAACGGTAATCCTGATCCAGAGCTCGAAGCCACACCAGATAACCAAATTTGAGTATCGTAAACATTCAGTGTACCGTCCCTGGCAGTCTGGTTTTCCGTCTCTAACCTAATATAAAATTTTGACTAGGTTTTACTTCTACCTAAAGATTTCTAAAACGCTTATTGAAAATGCAAAGAAGTTTAAAGATTTTCTTGGTGATTCCACATTCTTTAAGTGAAAAAAATTTATTACATGAAACTTTCCCTTAAATGTCTAGAGAAAATCTAGATTTCATGAGCCTTCCAGAAATTTTTCACTAAGGCTGTCGTTTTCCAAACTTGACTGTATTCTCTTATCTATGTAAATGTGAGGTTCTACACAATCTCAAGATGGCTGTAGCAGCATGTATACACGCTTAATGATACATGAGAAATATGGATAATAAACTTAAAATATATGTATGTACATTAATTAAATTAAAAATTTTAGAGAATTATGAAATGTTGCTAACAAAAAATAACTGTTTTGGTTTATCAAATACAAAACTTGGGTATGTATGTTGTTTAAAAACCCCACAAGAGCTATAAATAGATATACAGCCTTAAGCCTTGTACTGACTCCGATTGTGAGGAAAATTGTGCTAAACATCAATTAAATATTGTGAAATTTAATAATGTTTCCAACAGTGTTACTAATTTGTTTGACTTTTTTTGTGTAAAGCGTTGTTTTGATAGTGAACAGTTGTAGGTTGACATCATTGTTACCATATGACTGTCAACCAAACCAAAAACTAAAACTTACGCAATATTGGAAGTTTTTAAGTACTAGGCGACTAACTTGTATTAAAGAACATTAGCATAAAAAGATAGATTCAGAAATAGCAGCAGCAGCATGTTTGGCAGCACAACAAGTCATAAACATTACAAATGCTGCCGCAATTTCTTTAAACTGATCTTCGATATCAACGTTCTTGCAAGATAGGGCCACCAAAGGAAGATTCGCGGGAGATGTAAGTGTAATTAATTATAAGCAAGCAAAATGCATTAAGTTCGTAGCATTTAATATACATGTATACCTACGAAATTTGACAATGTTGCTAGCAACATGTTGAAATCATTCCCTAAAAAGAACTTAGTACTGCTTATTTGGAAAATGTCTTAGTCGTTTCGCAAAAGCCTTATTATAGGGCGTTTTGACAGTTGTTCGGACGAAAACTGGAAGTCAGTACTAGGCTTTATCGACAAATTTTAATATATATTAGAAATAGCTCTATTTGACAGTTTAATAAAGGAAATCTGTCAAATAAACCTATTTGAAATCTACATTAAGTTTTGTGAAGGCCGTTATAATTTGAGATTTTCTTGCAAAATAGGCAAAAATCAAACAAAATAAAGAACAATATCACAAAAGAGTGTAAGTTAGTTCAAAACAATATAAATTTGCAAATATTGAGAATATAAATTAAAGGCTTAATTTAAAAATTAAGGAATTTACAATGGATTTAGAAACATTTGCAGTTGTCTACACATAATATGGGTATACATGGATATATATCTTTGTGTATTTATATAGTATATATGTATGTTTTTTGATATTTTAAATACATATGTATGTCAATATTCTACAACTATTTTAAACTCTAAACATGAGTTTCTATCTTCTATTTCTATAGATTTTTTCTCTTATCTACTAAAAATTAGGGCTGGGCCTTATTATTTAAAAAAAGGATTTTTGGAAGCCGATGATTTCATGGCACACAAGGTCTGTCTCTCCAGCTGAAAATCATAGTCGAGTTCTTTTTTAATCACAAAATCGCTGAGCTGTGGCAGTGTTGATAGCTAAAATTAAAATTAGACATTCTCAATAATTGTAGTTTTAAACAAAACTTAAAAATTTCCAGACTTACTTCATTTTGTTTGGATGATTTCAACATGGGATTAATCACAAATGGTACACCCTCAACATCGGTGTAAGTACCCAAAGTTCCAATGCTATGACCCGAAGAAGTACTAGCTGTGGGTGGTCTGGGGGCGGGTCTTAGCGGGGAATTAACTTGATACGATTGTACAATTTCTTCATAGTCATGCTCCTCGGCATTTGGCACTGGCGGCAAGGGCTGTTTGGGATTTCGTATGCCATTATTTAAGTTCAAACGATTTAAAGCCTTCTCCACTTCACTGCTGCCAGCACTAGTTTGATTATTTTGTGGTGCCCCCAAACCGGGTACTGGAGGCGGCAAACGTGCTGGTATGGCACCGGTTTTGTAACATATTAAAATTCCATTTATTTCACTACAAAAACCAACAACCATCGTATATTTTCAAAAAGATTCTTTGGCCCGGACTTTTCTTTCTACTTACCCTGCCAATTTAAAGCCTTCGGGAGCAATTTTTAATTTTGAACACAATATAATGTCGGTTACAGCATGTGTGACGGTACCTCTCTTCGAGAGTTTATAGGCAATTTGTCGTTTACGCCAGGCTTTTTGATCTGTATCAGCCGTACGTGATAATAGCGAAAATTCTTTGGGTGGTGCAATCTTTTCGGCAATAACCCTGAAAAGAAAGAAAAAATTATTTTTGGTTTAGTTGTCTAGGAAAAAGATATGAAAGAAAGACGTCCGCTGACTTTTTAACAGAGCACGTCATAAAAAAGCGGAAGTATATTGGGATGTGTATAACACCCCACTCAAGGAATACAATAAGATAAACAGAGCGGCAAAACATGCATCATGGAAGCTGTTTTTGCGACCAGGTTGATAGCGTTAATAACGCCGTCAAGATTTCTCTCACAAACCCATGTCCAAACTTAAACGGTAGTAAACGACATGGGAGTAAGAGTAGAGACAACGGAGGACATGTTGAGGCTTTTGAAGAAAACGCATTTTCCTCAGGATACGACGGGACTCACGGAGACATGGGAATCTTGGAATAATGAGGTAAATCGAAGGTTAATCATCCAGAAGGACATCCAGCGAACTGCTCAAATAAAAACATCATGTCTATGTCAAGGGAAGGTTGGTGGAGATTGCCCTGCACGAGATTGTGCGTAAAATAGATGAATCCCTCGATGCCAAGACGTACACATTGGCAGTTTGTATTGACATGGAGGGGTCGTTTAACAATGTGCGGACCGACACATTGATCCAATCCTTAGACCAGTACCGAGTGGACCTGGTCCTTAGGCTTAATAAAACACCCTGTTTCAAATTTCAGCGAAATCGGATAAAAATAAAGCTTTTATGTTTTTTAGACCCTTTGTCGGCAGATCGGTCTATATGGCAGCTATATCTAAATATAGTCCGATCTAAACCATACTTAGTTCGGATGTCGGGAAGCTTAAAACAACTCACTGTTTTAAATTTCAGCGAAATCGGTTAATAAATAACGCTTTTATGGTCTATATCTAAATATAGTCCGATCTGAACCATATTCGAATCGAATGACGACTTAAAACTCACTCACTATTTCAAATTTCAGCGAAGTCGGGTCATAAATGAATCTTTTATGAGTTTCAGACCCTAAATAGACATATCGGTCTATATGGCAGCTATATCTAAATATAGTCCGACATGAACCATACTTAGTTCGAATGTCGGGAGGCTTAAAACAACTCACTGTTTCAAATTTCAGCGAAACTGGCTAATAAATAAACCTATTATGGGCTTCAGACCTTTATGGGCAGATCGGTCTATATGGCAGCTATATCTGAATATAGTCCGATCTGAACAATATTTAGGTCGGATATCGGGAGGCTTAAAACAATTCACTATTTCAGCCAAATCGGGTAGTAAATAATGCTTTCATGGGCTTGAGACCCTATATCGGCAGATCGGTCTATATAGCAGCTGTATCCAAATATGGTCCGATTTGGCCCGTTCAAGAACTTAACCTGCGTGCAGCAAAAAGACGTATATGTGGCAAATTTCAGCTCAATATCTCAATTTTTGAAGGCTGTAGAGTGATAACAACAGGCGGACGGACACACACGGTCCATCTGTTGACACACGGACATCGCTTAATTGTCTTAGAATAATACGACGATCCGAAATATATATACTTTGTAGGGTGGGAAATTGATATTTCGATGTGTTACAAACGGAATGACAAAATGTATATACCCCCTATCTCTCACGAAATTCGAAAATAATGGTTGTTTTTTGATCAGACACGTACTCCGTGCCGTAAGGTGTATTTTCGAAAAATAAAATTGTATTGTATATTCAGTTTTGATCATCACTGTACACTAACTGACACCTTTCAATCATTTAAAGATCACTTTTTAGATCTTTAAACTGATGATGTGGCATTTGCTTCGTGTTTCGTATTGTTCTCAATTTCTTTCTTAGACCAATGACAAATTTAAAGAAGGTTATTACACTCACACTTATATCATCAATTAATTTTGATAAAACGCCATAATCATAGTAAAGTACCTACCACAAAAATAAAATCCAATTAAAAAATTTGTTATCTTTTATGGTATGATGCCCTTCTTAAACGAAAGCTCAAATTACAACAATTTGTTTATTTGCGGAGGTTGATGATGAGCATGAAGTCTGGCGAGTCTCTTAAAGCCGATGTCTGTCTACAAATAAAATTGGGAAATACGGAAATACCCGCATTGATTTGCATACGCCTGCGGCGACGACCACAACAATGATCATGAGTAACCCCTTAATCATAGTTGTCTGAGTGTATCTGGTTCAACCATTCAAAAGTCAATCGTTTGCAAACGTCATAGTTTGACGACATTGTTTTGCGACTACTTTATACAAACACATTTTCCATACAAATTTAGATCTTTAGGTAATCATAAAATCGATCTAATACCACTGCGGTAGATGGCCAAACCACCAAAGTTTATTTAGAGATATTAACAAACGATTAGAAACTAATTGCTTTTTCTTTCTTTCGTGGTGTTTACTATAGGCATATATAGATTTCCTCACTGGAGAGATAGTAACATTAAATTTTATTGAGACTTGTTTTTTCCTTCATTGTGGTAGATGCATCACCGATTTAATGATAACCTACTTGGCATGAAAACCTTTAAATGTGTAAGGTATTATAATAAAAAAAAAGAAATTGAAAATAAAAACAGAAGTATTTGGCCGAATCTTAAAGACCCTCCACTATAGATCGCGTTCGTGCGTTCTCGAGACGTCTTCTTGCTATATGAACTTACTAAAACCAAGCTTGTGATAGACATTAGAAGACGGAACGCCGGTCTCAATGGAGTTTTCACTCAATTCAGCAATACTCTGTCTCCATAACCAGTGTAAGTTAAGTTTCAAAAAAGTATTTTTCGAAATGAAATACCTGGGAGTTTCAACTGTCTTTTGAATGTAAGAGTTCTGGTATTTTTCCAAAACATTATTTATAGAAAGAACCTAAGATATCTTTTTGATGGACTCACATTTGCTTGGTCTGAAAGAGGAAAAGAATCATACCCCAGAGAAGGCAGATCCTAGTATCGTATTGGCAATTTTGCAATTCTTTGGAATACTTTTCCCTACAAGGCATTAACAAAGTATCTTCGTTTAGATATAAGTTAATATTTTTTTTTTTTTCAAAACATGGAATCTGATATATAATTTTAATTTTTTTCCTTTACAATTATTATTATTATTTAAAATAATTCAATTGTTTAAATTTGATACTCGCAATTATTAATTTTGGCTATGTTCTTCTTTTTCCATTAATAATTTTTTTCAGTATTTGTATCTAAATTTTCAATTGTATTATTTTTTCATTTATTACTTGTACTAGTTTAAGATGGATATGTCTCTAAGTTTAATATCTTACACTTTGATTTATAAGATACTAGCCGAACCGGGCCCGCTCCGCCTTCTTTAACTCTCTAATATCTTTTTGGAGAGGGGAATGCGAATATCGTATTCGTGCCTTCGTAGCCTATGACGCTGAACACGTTCGAATCCAGGCGATAACATCGGACAGAGCGGTGTTTATCACCTCTTAATGTTGGCGACATTTGCGAGGTACAATACCATGCATGGTCATTTAAATAATTTTCCCCAAAGAGGTGTCGCACTGCGGACGCCATTCGGACTCGGCTATAAAAAAAGGTCCCTTATCATTGAGTTTCAACTTGAATCAGAAAGCACTCATTGATGTGTGAGAATTAGCTTCTTCTCGGTTCTTGGTATAATGTTCTTCCTTAGGGTAATGTACTCATAAGGGGAGGAATGACACCTCGACTCAAATATGTATATCAAATTCGTGCTGCACGTCTAAATCCCTTTAATTTGAGCCCCATATTGCCATGGCCGGTAAATATGAACCGTTTGGAGGGTGTTTTGGTGTTGGGGCAACCACCGGCACTTTGCACTGAAATTAGATATCAAATTCTCTTAGACCTAATGTTTTATGCCATATTTGTAATCTACTGCCTAATAGTTTTCATTTGAGTCCCATATTGACATGAATTTCGAATATATCTGTTTAGAGGAGATTTGGGGTTGGGATGCCCCGCTGGGTACTTGGACCCAAATTTTAATACCATTCGTTTTCTGGTCTCCAATACCTTTCATTTGATATCCTTAGTGTGCCCATCGGACCACTAAAGGATATGGGTGGCGTTTTCGGGATAGAGGGGAGCGTCCGACTCCACTCGATATCTAAAAATTATATAGCCCATGTTTCCTCTCAGACAAACGTACACAATCTATAACAATTTCAATAAAATCGGTTCAGCCAAGTTTCATATAGTCATAAAATTGGGTTGCCCAAAAAGTAATTGCGGATTTTTCATATAGTCGGCGTTGACAAATTTTTTCACAGCTTGTGACTCTGTAATTGCATTCTTTCTTCTGTCAGTTATCAGCTGTTACTTTTAGCTTACTTTAGAAAAAAGTGTAAAAAAAGTATATTTGATTAAAGTTCATTCTAAGTTTTATTAAAAATGCATTTACTTTCTTTTAAAAAATCCGCAATTACTTTTTGGACAACCCAATAGGTCTAATGGCGTTTTTGAGGTTTTTGGGCCTAATGGCGTGACCCCCTATACTTCGATCTGATTTTGTATGCCAGATTCGAAATCTACTTCCAAATACCTTTCATTTGAGGCCCATATTGACATGAACGTCCATTATGTCCGTTTGGGGGAGTTTTGGGGTTGGAGCTGCCTTATGGAATCTTAGACTCAAATTTGTATACCATATTCGTATTTTACTCTCCAATAACTTTTATTTGATACCAATATTGTCCCGATCGGTCCACTTTGATTTTGGGTTGTGTTTTTGGCATAAGGGGGAGGGTCCGTCCCCCTTCCGATACCGAAAAATTATATAGCCTATGTTTCCATCCAGGCCAACCTACACAATATGCGAAAATTTCGAGAAAATCGGTTCTGCCGTTTTTCAGTCTATACGGAACAAACAAACCGAGTCCCATATATCCGTGATTGGCTAATGTGCCCATTTTGGGTCGTTTTTGTTTGGGGTGGAGTGACCCTCTATACTTCGACATAAACTTGTATGCCAGATTCGTTATGTACTCCCGCATACTTTTCATTTAATACCCATATTGTACTTATCGTTACCCTTTGGGGTAACGTTAGAGGGTCCGCCTCCTTCTGTTATAATTAAATTTTAAAGCCTATTCCTACTTCCTGATCGTATTCGTAATCTACTCCCTCAATACCTTTCATTTGAGTCTCATATTGTCATGATCGCCAAATAGACCTATTTTAATGTCTTTGGGGCTGGGGCGGCCCCCAGGTACTAGGACCCAACTTTTATTATGAAATTCGTTCTTTACTCTTGAGTACCTTTCATTTGAATCCCATATTGTACCGATCGGTCCACTTTGATTTTTGGGTAGTACTTTTGAGGTAAGGGGAAGGGTCCGCCCCCCTCCCGATATCAAAAAATTATATAGCCTATGTTTTCTTCCAGATCAGCCTACACAAACTGTGAACTTTTCAAGGTAATCGGTTCAGCCGTTTTTGAGTCTTTACGAAACAAACAAACACAAATTGATTTTTATATATAAGATTTATCTTGTTGTGTAGGAACCAATAAATAAATAAAAAGAAGAAATCCGGTTCGAAATACGAATCGCAAGGTTTTGTCCGTTATGACTTATACAGCCACTTAAATTTCAGGACGACATCATTATTTTGAAGGAAGGATTTTAAAAATCATAAAACGATATGATTTGCACAATTCCAGCCAGTCAGATAGGATAAGAATTGGCCTATAAAGATGCTCAAGAAGTATCGGTAGATCGATTTATATGATAGTGTTAATGATGTTGATGGAGGTGGATAATTAGAAACTGAGAGATGAGTTGCCATAAAGTCACTTCAAATCAGACAACAGTAGAATCCCCGAAAGAATTTAAATGGATGGATATAAGATATAAAATTTGGCCTGGCATTACTTGAGGTGTGCTTACTGGTTATTTTTAGCATTGTTCCATGTTAAATATAATATTACTCATTCTTCTATTTTCTAAACAAAATATCAATCAATCAAACTACCCAAATAAAGACTTGGTGAAAAATCATTTATATTTTTGTGGGCTTAAGGGCTTATCGACTCAATATAGTTATTTGTGTGAAAACTCATTCAAAAATGACTAACAAAAACATCACAAAGCCATCATTTATATATTTTAAAGAAATGAGAAATTAATAACCGGGATGTTAACTTAGTGTATTTAGCGGTGAAAACATTCGCTTCGCAATTATAGTTTTTTCTAAAAATCGAAGATAGAGTAAAAAGAGCAAACAAATCTGTACTCTTTTTACAAAGATGTACTCTTTTTTAACTTTTTTCTGGTAAATTATTGGCACTACTGTGAATATCAAGCATGTCCATTCCTTGTAAAGGATTTCGCTCTGCGGTACAATGTTCGCGCTCGGCTATAAAACTTCTATCACGCTATATTATGTATTTTCGAACATAACTCTCTGAAAGTTTGAATCACATTTGCATGTAGAGATGGCGATTCTCGTCATGCTTCTTTAGATGAGCAAACTCGTTCCATTCCAAAGAACCGATCGCAGCGGGAACAGGGTGGCCATTCTATCACGCTGTATGTATTGTCTTATGTATTTTCGAACATAACTCTCTGAAAGTTGTTGTAACCATATTTGGATGTAGAGCTGGCGACTCTCGTCATGCTTCTTTAGATGAGCAAACTCGTTCCGGTCCAAAGGACCCATCGCAGCGGGAACAGGGTGGCCATTGGTTATTTAAAGGCGCCAATAACCCGCCTTGTCATATCGAGCATCAGGGCTCCCAGTATTTGTGCAAGAGCCTATGCCGCCCGGCCTCTCGCTGAGACTCTCTGGCTGAAACCACTGAGTGTCCGTGACTGCCGTTGCAGCTACTCCATACGGAGCATTCCACTATCCGCATCCTGTGGACACGCCCGATAGCTCGCAGCTGAGCTTTTCGTAACAGCATAAACACCACACAGATCGGACCTCAATGTTCCAGCCTGTGTGGTGCTCACGGCTATCCGGTGCCGGGTCTCTGAAAGTTGTACACATCGTGTGATAGATACGTGCGGAGAAGTTAATATGAAAACTGGATTTTGGAATAAATGTGCAATTCTTTCGATTACAGCGAGCTCTAATTTCATCGAAGATGCATGTGGGAACACATGTCTGTAAAAAAAAGAACAATACATATCTGCGGTATCACATATCTTGACGGCGAGGTATAATCAAGGCAACGATAGGAAACCTGGAAGGAATGGAAGAGGTTTCCGATCGGATACCTAAGATGACACTCGTAGTCGAGTGCGAGGATTGAAGGAACTTGATATTGCTATCTGGAAGTGTATGCTACACTGATTGATCAAAGGTAGAAGACAAATGTAGACTGGGAGCCTAACGCCTTCTCTGAGAATGGCACGATCCGCATCGTTTGGGTGCCGGGCCATAGCGGAGAAATGAAGGGGGAATGAAGAATCAGACGAATTGGCAGTGAAGGCCAGAGGGTGCCGAGCCATAGCGGATCAAGGGGGAATGAAAAGTAGACGAATAGGCAGTGAAGGCCAGAAGACTGCCGTCAATAAACTTGGTTAATCCGAAGACTTTTGGGTCGAAGCAGTCCGAGTTAAGGGCATGGGTTACGAACGCAAATTCAACATTGTGGAACAGCGAAACTGGCGGTAGAACGACGAAAATCCAGGAAAATCCAAGGAAATCCAGATTGTGAGAAGACGAGGCTATTGCTGAAAGGAAGTAAGCAGTAAGTCAGTTTACCTTTCGGTATCATAGCAGAACACATAGGACTACGAGATCACTTATGCAAAATCGGTGCGGTAAGTTATAGCATGTGTAGGGCAAGTGGGGAAAATTATGAAACGATGGAGCATTTCCTATGTCATTGGCCGGCTTTCCAGAGGTGAACCAACTTAGAGGCGTGATATGGAAAACAATTGGGGA
The DNA here is from genome assembly GCF_963082655.1 of Stomoxys calcitrans. Lineage (NCBI taxonomy): Eukaryota > Metazoa > Arthropoda > Insecta > Diptera > Muscidae > Stomoxys > Stomoxys calcitrans. Next base: position 24,632,899 of record NC_081555.1, on the reverse strand, counting down.
TTTTGTAAGTCGCACGGAATTCCTGACTTATATCTTCTTTTTCGAGGTTAATTTTTTAATATTTGGAGCGCACAACAAGCCGATTAATGGCATGGGGAGGATTAATATCCGCACCCTCTTTTCAACCAGCGTCTTCGTGCCAAAGTTCTTACTTCTCCAAGTAAAGGCTTTTGGTCGTTTGTGCCACTCTCCGTTATTGAAGACATATCTATTGGGTTGCCCAAAAAGTAGTTGCGGATTTTTAAAAAAAGAAAGTAAATGCATTTTTAATAAAACTTAGAATGAACTTTAATCAAATCTACTTTTTTTACACTTTTTTTCTAAAGCAAGCTTAAAGTAACAGCTGATAACTGACAGAAGAAAGAATGCAATTACAGAGTCACAAGCTGTGAAAAAATTTGTCAACGCCGACTATATGAAAAATCCGCAATTACTTTTTGGGAAACCCAATAGTTCCATGCCTCAGATATATTTCGAATATTGTAGAGTCAAAAGGGTTCATGGCATATCGTCACTTGTTTTGTGCTAGTGTTCTTCGATTCTAGCTCATCCTTTACGCAATCTTTTCAACCTTGCTTACCGTGCGGGTGTTTTCTCGGCGCGTTGGAAGATTGCGAACGTGCAACTTTTCCCAAGAAGGTTGAGGCAAACGACCCTGCGATTTACCGAAAGCGCGAAGCATATCGTTATGCTTCGCACTTTCCCACGTTATGGAAAGCATAGTCAATTACCATCTTAGGAGATACTTAGAGTCCAATGGTCTTTTTAGCAACCGATAATATGGGTTCCACAGAAATCGCTCCACAGGTGACCTGATGGCATTCCTGTCTGAACGTTGCAGTCGCTCTAATCACCGATTCGACGAGAGTAAGGTCATGGCTCTGGATATCTCCAAGACATTAGATAGGGTCTGACACAATGCACTCCTTTCAAACCTTCTTCGCTCGATTTATATCGAGTTTTCTCAGAGATCGCACTATAAGAGTTGTTGTAGATGGGTTCTCATCTGACGAATATAGATTGACCGCAGGTGTACCACAAGGCTCTGCCCTTTCTCCCTCTCTTTTATTTTTTTATTTTATTTATTTATTCATTCATTGCAATACTAAGCCAATTAGGCCAAAATACTTGTATTACAAACATAACTTATACACCTAAGTAGCAATAAGCGTATAAAACTATTCTTAATCTATATCTTTTATCAGATTACAAATCGTATTCCTATGGGCTCCCCAGCCAAAAATTATTAGTAGAATACAAAAAATATACCAAAAAAGTCCTATATTGAAAGCAACAACGTCAAAAGTAGGAAGTATTTAGCATTATATATAAAAATTAACAGTTAACATATCTAGAAGCAGTAGCACAGTCGTACATTTAAAAAGTAAGCGCAATTAAAGTGTGCAGAAATATCTGATACTTCAGAGTTTTTTTTTTTTTTTTTATTGACTTTTTCTATTTTTTATTGACGATCTACTGGGTTTGACTTTGAATTTACTAATCTAATCGTTCGCGGATAACAGCAACCTTTGTCATTAATTTTCATTCGACCATAGGTCGAGTCTTCGAGAGATTGGAGACAGAAGGTGGATTGTGGACGTTACACTCTGCCAGAATTTGCTGGCCACTTCTGAGTGAGGTCGAATGAACAGAGTAGATTTTAATGCACGCAAGGCGTAGTGCTTGTTTGTTGTCTACCAAACGATTCACTGACACTTTAGATTTCAAGCAGTCAAAGGCTGTTGATGTTCTGGGCATGAAAATTCAATGTGATATCCGTTGGTCAAAACATGTATGTATTCGAAGTTTCGAAGGAAGCATTCAAGTGCATGGACTTTCTAAGCGGTGTAAGAAATATTTCAGTCTATCTGATCTTATTAATATCTACACTACGTACATCAGGCCGAAGATGGAATATAACTCGCATATATAGACTGGAACTCTAAAATTATGCCTGGAGTTGCTTGACCGTGTCCAGAGTCGGGCGTTGCTGTTGTTTGGAGATGGTAGGGTATCCAATTCTATTGTTTCCCTTGAACATAGTAGAAATGTGGTTTGTGTAGCACTGTACTATCGATTTTTCCACGGTGTGTGTTCTTCGAAAATCAGTCTTCCAATTCCTGATTTGAGGTTGTTTGCCAAAAATACAAGATTTTCTAGAAGCGTGTACCGGTTTATAATCGATTGGCCAGCTGATCGATCAGCTGGCTGGATCGCACTACCGAGAGAATTATTTTTTCGCAAAGACGGTTCGTATGGGGAATCGAATTAGGATATCCAGAAATTCAAAGCAAATTTCTACCGGGCAAATACCCAACAATTTTTGATGATTTCTTATTCTTTGTATATAAACCTGACCTTCTGACCTCATAAAGTCGGATTTTAGTTAAATATAGCCGCTATATACACCGATCTCCTTGTCTGAGGCAATAAATTGGTAATTTTTCTTTCTATTGCTATGAAATTTGGTACAGTGAGTTTTGGTAGACCGGACAATATTTGGATATAGCTGCCATATAGACAGACCGATCTCCCGATATAGGGTATTGAGGCCATAAAAGATCCATTTATTACCGGAATTAGATGAAATTTGACACAGAGTGTTCTGGTAGACCCATTCCCATTTCTGTCAAATGTGATACAGATCGGACCATATTTCGATATAACTGCCATATATACCGATTTCCCGATATTGTGTAATGAGCCTAAAAAGGAGCATTTTTCATCCTATTTCGATATTTCGATTTGGCACTGCTAGTTCCGGTACACCTCTAAACCTTTTTGTAGAATATCGTCCAGATCAGACCATATTTGGATATAGGCTGCCAAATAGACCGATCTCCCGATATAGAGTATTGAGCCAATAAAAGGAGCATTTTTCATCCGATTTTAATGAAATTTGAAATTGAATTGAAATTTGATTTGATTTGAGCCCATCTATTAGCTGTTGCCTTTCTGGCCTCATCCAAAAGATTAGCTTAGAAGTAGCCACAAGCATACCTACAGATTCCAGTTCCTCTGGAAATTGTAAGGTAGTTCCTAGTCTCGCAAGCTCGTCAGCTCTACAATTCCCCGGAATATGTCTGTGGCATGGCACACAGAACAGATGAATATTGAACTGTTCAGTTCTGAACAGTTCCAAAATTTTCTCACGCGAAATGTCGAGAAGAAATTGCAATAAAAATATATATTAAAAGCAAACTAATATGTAAAAACATAATTTTGGTAGAAATGTTTCATCACCATTTTGTTTTTTTTTTTGTTCATTTTTTTAAAAAAATATTCGTTTGACTCAAAAGCTTATCAAACTAAAATCTCCACTCCTAAAATGGTAGGGTGTACACTGTATATACATACATGTTTATAATTCAAATTAAGTGGCAAATAGTCTTAAATACTCACAAGAGTTTTTTTTTATTGATAATGTGCCGCGGTTGTGTCTGTTTATAGAGAAATAGAATGTAGAAATAAACAAAAAAAAAGCTCAACAAAAGAAAAGTACAAAATAATATGATATTTGTTCTGTTATAGTCATTATTTACATAGAGGAGAACTATTAAGTAGATTCGCATAAGGTCAACTTGGCAGGCGATAAAAGAAACGTGCAATAAAGCTGGCACACATTAAAAACGCGTTTTAGCTGTCATCTGGAACCATTTGTTGGGATGAAACAGGTTTTTCATTATTCACTTTCGATTGAGAACGAGCCATATTGTTTATGTAATGGATTTATATTCAGGTTTGCTGGATTGAAAGACAATGTGCAGGTACATATATGCAAATATGCAAATACTCATTAAAGTGTATTTAGGTTTTTGTTACTTAAATTCTCGTAGAAATTTGAAGTAGAAATATGTTACTGCCACAAACTATCTAAGAAATGTGCAACTATTTGCCATGGTAGTCGGTTATCCGATTACCACACTCAACAAAGTTCTTAATTTTTCATTCAACATTCTTACATCACAGCGATATGAGTCAATAGCTATGTACTACTAAAGGTTCTTAGGTTACATCAAATAATCACTAATTAAAATCTAACCAAACGCTAAGAATGCATGGTTCTTTTGGTAGCCATAGACGATTTACACCCAACAAAAGCACACCAAATGTTTTTCTCTTTAAAAGAAAAACAATAGAAAAAAATCCAAAGTACCAACCCACAACAGCCCAACTGGGAAATACACCTCAAACCGGCATCAAAAGTTGATTGACCTTAATTAAGTTCACCAAAGCAAAGACGTGAACAATGGTGGTGGTGGCATGTGATAGTTTTGGATAAGTCATTGTTGGGAAGGTAGTAGTAGCTTTCTGAATACACGTAACAGATGATGAAAACCCCACATGGTAGGAGTCAGTTAAGAAAACTTTAAACGAGCACATTGTCTCTATTGTGCAGTTATATGGCCCTTTCACATAAAACTCACAAATCTTTAGGAATTAATAATAGAATGATAAAGATGAAGCAAGAGACTTTCAATACTTACTTCAGCGTTTCAACAACATATTCTGGCAGTCCCTCAGTCTTGGAGATGCATATGTATCGTGTGGTCTGGCGACCAAAAAGATAATTACTTTCACGCCATAAATCTGCATCCGAGTCTTGATCATAAGTACGGTGGATGGATTGGAAGTTTTTTGGACACCTGAAAGAAAACAAAGGAAGGATGGGGATTATTTTAAATACATTACAATACAAATATAAACAAGTAACAAAATCTGCTGTTTTAAGTACAAAAAATTGCTGAAAAAATTTTATGCTATTTTTTATGTTTGTCTGTTATTTCTTTTGATTACTTTAGGTATTTTTTATTTTTTGTTTTAAATTTTTTTAGAAATTTTGTTGGAAAAGATGATGAATAAATATTGCTGTAAAGAATCTACACTCAATAATAGTAGAGCAAGACAACTACATCTTACACATTCCTGGGAACTCAAATCTGTTGGTATGCTTCTAGCGACATGTAAGCTAATACTTTGATATATGCCCCAAACGGCAACAGATGGTAGATGGTCATCAAATGAAAGGTCGTGTAGCCCAATCTAAACTCAAAGATGTCTACGGCTGTGCTGTTTTTATTCCTTTGAGGACTTGTCTGAGTTGGCGAAAGTGAACATTCTCAAGTTATTAGGTTTTTTAAAGCGTACTGGCTGCTTAAACGGTAGTTACTAGAAGACATCTTCCTTCTCCTGTTTCATTTCTTGACATTGAAGTTGCTTTCAATAATGTAAAACCGACGTCAATAATGAAGGAGTTGGAGTTTCTAGGCATCAACTCTACTGTAAGAAAGTTTATTTATAACTTTCTTACTAAAAGAGGCATTAGCAGGCTTGGGATCTGTGGATCTAAAAAGATGGGTCAGTACAGGAACACCTCAAGGAGGTTTACTGTCTCCTCTACTTTGGAATATGTCCATTAACAATATATTATTGTATTGCTGATGACGTGGCAATTGCGGTTAGGGGAAAGTTTCCCAGCACTCTAAGAGATATAATTCAGGAAGCTCTACGTGTAACAGCAAAGTGGGCTACCGAAAGTGGTCTAGGTATAAATTCGTGCAAGACAGAATTAGCTCTTTTCACCAGGAGATACAAGTTGTGGAACCTGTCTCCTTGGGTGCAGAGAATGTTCCATTTACAGAAAGCGCAAAATACCTGTGTGTTTTGCTGAATAGGAAATTGAAGTTTAAATCCAACATTTTGGAAAGGGCAAGGAAGGTAACTCTTGCCCTTTCCATAGAGAGCCATTGGCAAAAGTTGGGGGTTGCAGCATATACCCAACTGCAGCATTGGGTATATGCTGCAGTTGTTAGACCTATAATGCTATGTGGTGATGTGGTCTGGTGGACGGCGCTTCCAAAGTCCTCCTACTGCTCAATACTTAACCGGATCCAAAAGATGGCTTGTTTGTGCATCACAGCCGCACTGAGGACGACACCATCTGATGCACTGAATTTAATGCTACATCTTATGCCTCTGGACATTGTGGCTACCCAAATTGCAGCGACCACTGCAGTGAGGTTAAGGGAGCTTTCTCATTGGTCATGTGACCGCTATGGACACTGTGTTATCCTTGATACAATATCCGATGTTCCAGGCAGAGTGGATTACACCCTACCTAAAAAGTAAATGCAAATTTTGCCCATGAACATTCCACTAGGGAACAGGGGCAAACTTCTCACATATGAGTGCAGTCCGATTCAAGTTTAAGCTCAATGATAAGGGGCCTCCTTTTTAGAGCCGATTCCGAACGACGAGCCGCAATGCGACACCTCTTTAGAGAGAAGTTTTATATGGCATAGTACCTCACAAATGCCGACAGCATTAGGAAGGAAAAAAAATCACCTGTTCTGGGTGCCGGTCACAGATATATCCCAGGGAATTGTAAAGTAAGCGAGCTACACATTACAGGGATATTGGAATCTGTGGGTATGCCTCTAGCGACATGTAAGCTAAGTTTTCAGGACGAGGTCCGAAGCACAACGAATGATAGATGGTCACAAAGAGGGGGCTGTGAGCACTCCAAAACTATGGGACCTAATCTAGACTTGAAGAGGTCTAATGGTTTGCTGTCATTGGCTTGAACAGACGTCTCAGTCATTGTGTCCGTCATGACAGGTCACTGTCTAATTGAAAAACATGCAACGATATTTACAGAAGCTGTAAGGACATCGAAGAAGAAGAGACTATAGAACACCTTCTGTGTTTGTCCCGCACTAGCAGTCAGAAGGAGTTCCACTTTAGGTTTTCATTTCTTTGAGAACCTGTCTGATTTAGCGGATGTGAACATTCGCAAGTTATTGGGCTTTTTAAAGCGATCTGGTAGGTTCAACGGTAGGAAATCGAAGGCATCTTTCTTCTTCAGTTCCTGTGGTATCACAATGGACGAAAACGTCTAAGCGATGGTAGACTGTCACATAAACCTAACCTTCTCCTGTTTCTCTAGTATTGCAATGTACTAAAATGTTTAAATGAGTCTGAAAGCAGACTGCCACTAAAACCTTACATAACATCTCCACCACCGTACCGCCAGTACTTGGCATGTCCGTGAGAAAAATTTTTTTTATAACTTATGGGCCCATCTTGGAATATCGGCGCCGTATAAATCTGTATGGCAATGTTGACATAGTTAAGCGTAACAAAATCCAATTACTTTGGCTAGGTCATGTTATAAGAATGAATGAAAGAGCCCCAGCTAAAATGTCATTTAAATATAAAGCTGTCGTTTTAAGCAGAAGGGAGAAGACCTAAACTTTAATCGGAAAATTAACCGAAGAAGGACGTAGAGAAACTGGGTGTCAAAAATTGGAAAAATCTCTGGGTCTGGGCGTTTTGAAATCTTTTCTGGGTTTGGCTTGTCTATCAAAAAGTCTATAAAATGTTTTGTTCTGATAAATTCCTGAAAATTCTGGTCAAAATCGTTTCATAATCTGATATCCATAAAAATCTTCAGATTACTATAAACTTTTTTTTTAATTTTAAAACGAATGTTACTAAAAAAAATTCAAAACGAGGAGAATCCCCTTCCGTTTTTGTTAAACTCACTAGGTATTGCGCAATTTCTTAAAAAAAAGCAAAGCAAATATTTAAATAATACACATGTGTGTGTACTTACTTTTCATAATCCTCAACAATGTGCAGCGATGTTATTGGCCGATTATCTGGCAGAAAGCTCATTATAGATGTAATCACATTTTTTTGGGCCATTGAGCCCATTGCCGTCGTCGTCGTATGCAGCAGTGGTGAATTTGGTGCTATTATGGGGCCATTGCTGGCCCCGGACTGTATGTGTTTGCCCGCTTTATTCATATCTTTGCTGAATACGAATAAAGCATCTGTTTTGGTGGCCAGCTTGAAGAGTGAGTGCTGCGTTGCCGAGCAGCAGCAAATGTGTGAGTTATCAGTGACTTTCACCTATATTTCCGTTCGTTCAAGGCAGTCTTTTTTTCGGCTGGCTTGCTCTTTTTCCAACGGCAACAAATTTAGCCAGTGAAGCACCTATGTGTTGTAGAGGCTATAAAAAATTGCAGAAAAAATTAAGTTTTTAAATTTAAATATTAGTCATAATCACAAAATCACGAGAACCTACAAAAACAACCTCACTTTAATGAATATGCGGATTGTTGGGTTTTCACCCCGACAAATATGGCAAAACATTTTTATTAAATAATCACTTTACGTCGTTTTTATTTGAACAGCAAAACATTTTTTTTTTTGTATAAACAAAAGATTTACTTGCTTGCTAGTCATTCAAAAACTCACGTTTTTTGTCAACACTTATTTATTTGAGATGTTTTTTAGCCCTTGATGCAGTGAGGGAAAAAAGTGAAATTATTGGAAGTTATGATAATAGCAAACATCTAATAACATGTGTAGGGAATTATCTATTCAACATTGATAAGTTTTACGACAGATAACACCCCAGTGGGAAATGAGACATTTTAAGTATGGGTAAAGATAATAGGCCTCCGGCCGACACGGGATAACAATAAGCACCACACAGGCTGGAACTTTGAGCTCCGACCTGTGTGGTGTCCTTGGTTGTCACGGCAAGCTTAGCTGAAAGCTACCGGGCGCGTCCACAGGTAGCGGATGGTGGAAAGCTTCGTTTTTATGCGCAGTAGCTGCAATCCTACAAACCCCATGCGGTAGGGGCGGTGAGCGAGTAACCGGCCCGCGGAAAAATATGGGAATCACTATGGGAAATAAAGGAATAGTAACAAGTAAAAAGGCATTAAAAATGCTCACTATTTCAAAAAGCAGCGAAATTGGATAAATCGAACCTTCAGATCCTTTATCGGGAGATCGGTCTATATGCCAGCTATATCGAAATATAGTCCGATCTAAACCATATTTAGGTCAGGTGTCGGGAGGCTTAAGATAACTCACTGTTTAAAATTTCAGCGAAACCGGGTATTAAATAAAGCTTTTATGGGCTTCAGGCCCTTTATCGTTAGATCGGTCTAAAGGGAAGCTATATCTAAATATAGTCCTATCTGAACCATATTTGGCCAAATGTCGGGAGACCTTAAACTACTCAAGCATTTATGGGCATTAGACCCTTTGTCGGCAGATCGGTCTATATAGAAGCTGCATCCAAATATGGTCCGATTTGGCCCGTTCAAGAACTTAACCAGCGTGCATCAAAAAGGCATATCTGTGCCAAATTCCAGCTCAATATCTCAATTTTTGAAGTCTGTAGAGTGATTACAACAGACGGATAGACATTTAAAGTTACAACAAGTAAAAGCATGCTAAGTTCGGCCATATGCCTTTTTAGGCAAACAAAGGATTAAAGATAATACTGGAGAATATCAAGATATCGGCCGATTCGGACCATAATTGAATTGAATGTTGGAGACCATAGTAGAAGTCGTTGTGTATAATTTCAGTCAATTCGAAAAAAAATTCCGCCCTTAAGGGACTCAAGAAGTAAAATAGTGAGATCGGTTTATATGGGAGCTGTATCAGGCTATAGACCGATTCAGACCATAATTGGCACATATGTTGAAGTTCAAGTCGTTGTACAAAATTTCAGCCAAATCGGATGGTAATTGCGTCAAGAAGTCAAGAACCCAGACCGGCTTATGTGGCAGCTGTATCCGGTTATGGACCAATTAAAACCATATTTGGCACAGTTGTTGGAAGTCATAACAAAACAATTCTTGCAAAATTTCAGCCAAATCAGAAAAGAATTGCGGTCTCTAGTACCTCAAGAAGTCAAGATTCAAAATCGGTTTATATGGCAGCTATATCGAGTTATCAACCATACTTAGCACAGTTGTGTGAGGTCATAACAAAACACCTCATGGAAAATTTCAGCCATATCGGATAAGAATTGCGCCCTGTAGAGGCTGAAGAAGTCAAGACACCAGATCGGTTTATATGACAGCTATATCAGGCTATTGTCCGAATTGAATCACACTCGAAACAAGTCAAGAAGTCAAGATCGGATTGTAGGGCAGCTATATCAAAACATGGGCCGATATGGACCATTTACAACCCCAATCGACCTACATTAATAAGAAGTATTCGGGCAAAAATTCAAGTGGCTAGCTTTACTCCTTCGAAAGATGGCGTGCTTTCGTCAGACGGACGGACGGACATGGCTAGATCGACTTAAAATGACACGACGATCAACAATATACATACTTTATAAGGCCTCAGAGGAATATTTCGAGGAGTTACAAATAGAATGACGAAAATGGAGGGTATAAAAATAATAGAATTCATACATAAGTAATTACAACGTTTTGATAAGTGTTACTATTATTTTTTCCAAACAAATTTACCAAAAAAATTATCATAACGAGTATCCGTGAATTATATGAGATTTAATATCAAATTTAAGTTCACCTATCAAATCCCAACATGTCTACGAATATGCAGGTTTAGCCTTATACAGAAGCAATATTATTCTTAATAACTGTTGTCCCTATTATTTTTTCCACCACTATATGTATGCACATATGGAGCTTTCAATAAGTTATAAAATTCCAATAGAATGTCTTTTAATGCAACGTCAATGGATTCAATTGCTGATTGATTGGTTAATTTATAAAAATTATAGCTTTTGGTTTCAGAATATGTATTGCTTTACTAATAGTAGCCACATTTTGTTATTCTCCTAAATAGAGACATAACTATTAAAAATGTAGCCCCATGTAACCTTCATAAGGAATTTGCAAAATAGCAAATATATTTTTATTTTACCCTTTTACAATATCTATGACCAATAAATGGCCTGAAGTAATATGAACATTGATGGTTAATTGAAAACTTGCAAGAGAAACTACAATAAAGAAAAAACAACAAAACAAAAAGACTTCTACAAGTTAACAAGCATAGAACGTAGAACAAAAAATACATTTTTCTGCAACAACACAAATGCATTGTATACATCTCTAGTATCTGATCGTATATGCACACGAAGCTCTTAAGAGTCCACGAATCCCATTATACTCTTGAAGTTAAGTAAACAAACGAATGCAATCGTAGGTAATTTTAACCATTTCTTTGTAATGCGATTTGATTTCATTAGCTCTTAATCAAACAAAAAAGTAAAAGTTCATACGGAAATATGTGTGGTCGAATATGATTCACCGCCTCATGTTACAGTGTTCTCCAATATCTCTCCCATACACACACATATACACCACCTACAAGAGGAGTATAAAAAGAGAGACGGCGAAGGGCCATGATGCAATTTTCTACTTGTGCAGAAATTCCAAGAGCACTTAATGAAAAAAAGAGGCCAGCCATTCAGCCGACGATAGAAAATCTTTTAGTTTCTTTTTATGTCAGCCTCTTAAGACCATAGACAACACCCAGGGATGCCAACTAAGTGCTTTTCGCACTAGAGTTAGTGCTTTTTAGGACCCCAAAAACTCGAAAAAGCACCATTTTGTGCCAAACGATAAAAGCACTAAGTGGACGCTTTTTGCGTCCGACAATTTTGCGAAACGTTCCCCCTATTGCTATAAGAAAAGGAGAAACTTTTCTCATATCAATGGATAAGGTCCGATTAAAGTTATAGGCCAATGATCAGGGATCACTTCTTGCCAAGTCCAAACGGCGTGCTGTATAACCACATATTTCTGCAGCAAAGACTTAAATGGCTGATAACACCACAAATGTGACCAGCAGTTATGAGAGGAACACCACCATTGAAAACATTTTCTGAGGCTCTACTCGGGATTTGAACCTAGGCGTTCTTATGGTTTAACCAAATCAACATCTGAACGATCAAAGACAGTCGATGATTATGCATCATATCGAATATTTTATTAAAATTACATAATCGTAAAATATTTTATTAAAATTATACACCTTTTCCTTAATTTTCCAAATATCCAAGTTAGTGACTTTTTACTCTTTTTTATGCAGAATTTAACTTTTTTACCCTTTTTACAATTTTTGGTAAATTGTTGGCAACACCAGCCATCGGGCCCAGCCCCTTTCTACATACCTCACCCATGCATCGTTTAATGTAGCGAACATAAGGGAAATGAACAGTTTTTAGTTTTTTTGTTTAAGTTTCCCAATGCAAAAGCCGCACATGTGGTGGCTGCAGTTCATAAACGTTTATGTGAAGATTTATTGGTAAAATTGTAATGGAGGGTGAAGGGTGATGTTGGCGAGGTCGTTGAAATTTGAAATTATGAGAACCATTAAGATACCATTGAAAATCCATTAAAGCTTTCTTATTTTAAACTTTAATGATAGTGAGAAATGAGAGAGACTTTTTGCACGAACTATTTGTTGGAAAGCAAATAAAAAGTATAGAAGCAATACTCAGTTCTTGGAAAATTTTTAAATTCATATTTATCACCCACAATCAGCCTCACCTCTCTTCTCATCAGCCAGAGGTTGACACTTCAGAGTTATGTTAGGTTGAGAAGAGGGTGCGAATATTAATACACCCCATGCCACTATGGACATACACCTATGCCAGTAATCGACTTGTTGTGTGTTCTAAATACCAAAGAGTAACCAAAAAGTAAAGGAATTCCGTGTTGCTTACAAAATCCTTGATTGTTTTCCATACCAAGTCCCTAAGTTGGTTCATGGCTGCTATTGTGTCCCCACCTAAGTAGCGGTGTCTTTAAGCCGCGAAAGCCGGGCAATGACATAGGAAATGCTCCACCGTCTCATCATCTACTCCGCATGCCCTACACATGCTATCCCTTGCCGCACCGATTTTGTATAAGTGAGCTCGCAGTCCTATATGTCTCATTATGATACCGAAAGCTATACTGACCTCCTTCTTACTCGCATTCAGTAATAGCTTCGTCTTCTCATAATTCGGATCTCTCCAAAGGATTTTCGTCGTCCTACCGACCGTTTCGGACTGTGTCGACCCAAAAGGATACGGGAAAACCAAGTTTATTGAAAACTTCTCACCGAAGAGGTGTCGCACTGCGGCACCACTTTCGGACTCGGATTATATAAGGAGCGCCCTTATCATTGAGCTTAAACTTGAATCGAACAGCACTCGCTGATATGTGACAAGTTTGCCCCTGTTCCTTAATGGAATGTTCACGGGCAAATTTGCAACCAAAGTAGAACTGGTTGACTTTATGAACTCAAACAATTACCTCAAATTAATTGTTTGGCCAGCCCTCCTACATTTACATGAAAGCAACACAAAATACTTGCTAGACAATTACGTTTCAAGTCTTTTGAACGTGCGTAACCCTAATGCGAACATTTATTTATGTCGCTGCGTTACTGCACTTTGGCAGTTTTTACTACTCATGATGAAGATGACGATGATGATGATGATGCTGCAAACAATGACCGTTTTGGCGATGATGAGGATATTTGCCGAGTTGTCGTTATGGCAAAATGAAGACAACAAAAGACGCAGTCAACGGTCACAAAAAAAAAATAACAAAGAAACGAATATGCACAAAAATTCCAACAAATACACCAGACCACAAAGAAAGTCTATGCAAAAAAAATATTTGTATGAGAAATGAAAAAAAGCAGACTTTTCGACGAGACAAACAAGTGCATCAACAACAGAAATAACCAAGTCCACCGCCACTACCACCACCACTAAGTCAACCATTCGTAACAACTGGAGAAATCTTGGCAATCACCACTCAATAAGAACAACAATCCCATGGCAGCCGGTTGTACGTACCGGATTGACCCGATGGAATCTTCATCGGCAAGGGCTGCCGCCTCAGTGTACGTGTTCGTCTTTTTTCGTCATGGGAGAGGCACATCCCGGAGTGCCTTCTCCGTATGCTTTTGGTCCGTGCCGGGATTGAAAAGAACCCCGGACCCTGGTTCTGTTCCGTTTGCCAGAACCGCCTTCATCATCGGTCAGTGTCGGTGAGGTGTAACAGGTGCTTGGAGTGGGTACATTTCCGTTCTTGCTCTGGCCTAACTTCGCTACGGGAGTATAGTCATACTGGCTATGTCGCTAGGTGCTGTGCGAACTCAGCCAGCAGTGGGTCACAAGCGTCGCCGTCGTCGCCTTCGGCGTCCTCGTCGTCGGACTATGTGACCCCCCCGACCTCTCCCGTACGGCAATTTATGCAAAGACAGCACCCTAGCCCTACTATTGCCAGGCCAGTCTCGGGAAATGTATCGTTCCTGCAGTTAAACTGCAATGGACTGCGAGGCAAGATTGATGAGATTGTGGATTTTATGAGTCGGAAGAGCATATCGGTCGCAGCGATCCAGGAGACAAAGCTGACTAACACCTGCAGCTTGCACAGTTGTCACGGCTACAATGTGCTACGTAAGGATCGCTCAAGGAATGGAGGTGGGGGATTGGCCTTCGTTATACACCATTCCGTGCAGTATAGACCTATCTCGCCTGCGCTTGACGCTAGTGACCCATACATGGAATGTATGGGGGTAGCAGTCAAGTCTGGTACTGCCGAGATAGAGATATACAACGTGTATATACCGCCGGTTGGCAGCTGTGTCCCGATTAATGGCCAGGCCTACAGCCCCGACATAAGTGGGTTGCTATCTGGCCATAGTCGTCTGGTTCTGGGGGATTTCAATGCACATCACTCGTCATGGCATTCTCCCCTAGGCAACGACCAGCGTGGCATAGCTTTGGCAGAGCAGATAGATAGCTCCACGTTTTGCACGGTGAATGAGGATGCCCCCACTAGGATTACGAGGAGGTGCAGCAGCTCGCCAGACATCTCAATCGCATCCCCTGATCTCCTGAGTGACGTATCCTGGCAAGCCGTCATCTCTTTGGGGTCAGACCACCTCCCCATAATCCTCACCATCGACCGACCACCCGACTTCATAACCTCTGAGCGCCGAACGTTCATCAACTATAAGAAGGCCAATTGGACTGGCTTCAGAGAGTATACCAATCGCCGCTTCAATGAACTGCCACCCCCATCTGATGTGCTTGTGGCCGAGAGGAAATTCCGAGACATCATCAACGCAGCAGCCGCTCGCTTTATTCCAGCCGGTCGAATACCGCAAGTGCGACCCAATTTCCCGGCGCAAGCAGTGGTACTCGCAGACGAGCGTGATGGGATTCGTGCTATGGACCCCGCTAACCCCAGAATCAGCGAGCTGAATCTGGAAATAAACAGGGTAGTCAACGAACATAAGCGGAATTTGTGGCTGGAACACTTGGAGCAATGTAACTTAGGCACCGGTGCAGGCAAATTGTGGGCCACTGTTAAGTCTCTCTCGAACCCCGGTAGACGGGACGACAGGACCTCAGTCACTTTTGGCGAGTTAACCGTGACTGATCCGAAGAGATGCGCCAGGTTGTTCAACCGTCAGTTTATCGTGCATCCCGAGAGAGACAGGGCAAGGAGGAGAGCCATTCGCCGTATTCGTGGTCTCCGAGCCGATGAACAGCCATCACAATTTACCGTGGGCGAAGTTACGAATGTCATCCGTGGCGCCAAATCTTCCAAGGCGTTGGGCCCCGACGGAATCTCTACATTGATGCTGAAGAATCTGGATTTACCTGGAGTTGAGTACCTTACCACTGTCCTTAACCTGTCATTGAACACTCTTATAGTTCCCGATGTCTGGAAAATGGGCAGAGTGATCCCGCTACTGAAGCCTGGTAAAGACCCGAGTTTGGGGGAGTCGTACAGACCGATCTCCCTTCTCTCACCAGTGGCTAAGACGCTTGAGGCATTACTCCTCCCGAGCCTCGTAGGAGAATTTCCATTCGCCGAGCATTAACACGGATTTCGGAGACTGCACAGCACAACAACAGCTTTGCATGCCATCACCACACACATTTGCCGTGGCTTCAATCAACCCAGGCCATGTGATAGGACGGTCCTCGTGGCATTGGACCTATCGAAGGCATTCGACACGGTCAGCCATGCCAAATTATTTGAGGACATCGCCAACACGTCCCTCCAGCCAGGCCTTAAACGTTGGGTCGCGAATTATCTGTGAGGCCGCCAGTCATTTGTGGAATTTAGGGATAAGAAGTCAAAACACCGTAGAGTGAAACAGGGAGTTCCCCAAGGCGGGGTGATATCTCCGGCTCTGTTTAACCTCTACCTTTCCTCCATCCCACCTCCTCCAGACGGCATAGAGATCGTATCATATGCGGACGACTGTACGATCTTGGCATCAGGCCCCCCACCCATTGATGACATCTGCGATAGGTTGAACGTCTACCTCAACGAGCTTGCCTCATATTTCGCTGCAAGAAATCTGAAGATATCCGCCACCAAATCTTCAGCCACACTGTTCACTACAAATACGCGTGAGGTGAATTCTGAGCTGACTGTGATGGTCGATGGAGAATTGATTCCGACCATCAAGTGTCCCAAAATACTTGGCGTCACATTTGACAGCTCCTACACTTTCTCCCCACATGCCACAGCAATCTGCAATAAAGTCAAAAGTAGAAACAAGGTCCTCAAGTCACTCGCTGGCAGCACTTGGGGTGCAGACAAAGAAACCTTGTTGACCACGTACAAAGCAATTGGCCGGTCTGTGGTAAGTTATGCAGCGCCAGTGTGGTCGCGTCAGCTTTGTGACACGCAGTGGAATAATATTCAGATCTGTCAGAACGCCGCCCTCCGAACTGCGACGGGCTGCCTCCTTAGTTCTCATGTGGACCACCTCCACCAGGAGACAAAGATCCTACCAGTGCGAAGACATAACTACATGCTGTCTAAGCAATACCTTTTGGGCTGTTATCGCAGAAATCATCCAAATCATCATCTTGTGGATAGATACCCACCGCCCAGAAGCCTTAAGGTAGATCTACATGATCTAGAGCGTGAGGTCCAGCGCTACAAGAGAGAACCTCTAGATCAAGCGGCATATCAAGCGGGTCTGAACAACATTCATGCAGACACGGTAGCAGACGCGTTAACTGGCTACCGGGTGAATGTAGTCCTTGGAGTACGACCGCCACCCATTGCACCCGAAGAAATCGACCTCCCCCGGCAAACCAGAGTGATTCTGGCTCAATTACGTTCCGGCAGATGCAGCCGCCTCAATTCCCACAGAGCTAGGATTGATGCCGACGTGCAAGATGTATGTCCCGACTGTAACCAGGGACCGCACGATACACGTCACCTGTTTAACTGCCCGGCCAGACCCACTCGACTCAGACCCAGATCCCTGTGGACGCACCCCATCTTAGTCGCGGAGTTCCTGGGTCTTGACACTCAACAGAATCAAGCAGACGAAAGATAGTACACAATAAACTGCTACAACAACAACAATAAGAACAAGAACAAAAATGAATGGATATTCTTTGGCCGGTCTTTCACTTTATTTTGCTAAGGTAAAGTTTCGGATTGTTGACTGATTCGCTCGATTAAGTGTATACAAATAAAAACATGCCAATTTCGGACGGGTCGAATCGTACATACCCTCCACCATGGGTCGTATTTGCCAAGTTCTTTCAGGGTATTTCTTTATGCGCGGAGACAAAAATAGGATAATGGATAAGAATTGCTTCTTGTAGGTACTCACTACATTGAAAGAAAAATTTAAATAAATATTTTGTAATGCTGTCAACTTTTAAACTCGTTTACACTGTTCTTTCAATCCGGATTTAATGGCTCAATCATCTGTTTTCTCTTTATAAAATCAGCTGACGAGGGTCTTAAATCCGGATTAATGAGCAGTGTAAACGAGATTTTAAGTACAAAGCTAAACAACCCTTTTGCCGCGGTGACGAGAATACAAATTTGACGCCCTCAATTCGTAATGGCCTCCTTCGTCTGGTATTAAATTGATAGCAAATGGTATATTTACAATAACGCGAATAAAATAATACCAGCCGATATTGGGAAAGACCATCATTATTCTATCAGTTCTCCTCAGTTATAAGGAACTGCCGTCTTAATATCTTGTAGTTGCACATGCTAGATTATGAGTCGCATTAACCACCTAGAGGAAAGTGCACGCAAAACATTTGGCAGGTACACCCAGAGAAAACTTGATACCAAACGTGCTCATTTCAGTACCACACGGTATTGATAGTGCAGCAACACCGTATCATACAAAAACAATACTCGATGGTATAGATGAAACATAAAATGATTAGTACCGATTGGTACTAGTCTTATTACCGAACTGGTAATGGCTTTAATACCAATCTGTTATTGCTTTTAGCTACAGACCTATATTGGTTTTGGTACCAAACCGTTTTTGATTATTCCACAACCTAATGAACAAAAAAAAACCATTGAAAATAATTTTAATCTAATTTTTACACACTCAAATTGTATTAAAATAATTTATTTATTTGTTTAACAAATATTTTATAATGGCGTCAATATTTTAAGTATAAAGCTCAACAACACCGCCGTCAGTTCTTAATAGTCTCCTTTTCATGGTATTGAATTGATACCAAATGGTATTAAAAATCTTTGCCAATGACGCGAACAAAATAATACCAGGCGGTATTGGCGAAATACCATAATTTTTCCATCAGTGTGTTTGCTGATAAGTTAGGTTAGGTAAGAGTGGCAGTTCTTTACAGACTCACTTAGACAATTTTAAGTCCATTGTGATACCACAGTAGCGACAGACCAAGGCTTTTGGTGGTAATCGAACCCACGACCCTGCACTCGTAATCCAAGGACGCTAACAACTCGACTACCGGGGCGCCTTGGTGTTTGCTGATATCAACAGACTAATTTTTCTGAGTGTAGTAAGTATTTATAAACATCTTGTGCGGCTAGACTTTTTTAGAAGGCGCTCCGCTGCGCCTTCTTTAACTCTCTTATATCTTTTAGGGTTGGTACACATCGCCATGAATGTGGATATCGAATTCGTTCCACTGTAGTCCGCCTATGACGCTGAACGCCTGCGTTGGAATCCTGGCGAGAACATCGGAAAAAATTTAAAGCGGTGGTTATACCTCTCTAAGTGCTGGCGACATTTGCGAGGTACGATGTCATGCATGATCATGTAAAAATTTCTCCCCAAAGAGGTGTCGCACTGCGGCACGAAGTTCGGACTCAGCAATAAAAAAGGTCCCTTAGTTCCTGGGAAAATTTTTCGGTTCCTGGGAAAATTTTTACTCTACTCCCAACTGCTTTTCTTTTGAGTTCTATATTATCGATAAATAAGTTCTGTTTTAGGGTGGGGAGGACCCCAGGGTCTTTGTACCGAACATAAGTATTAATTTCGTACTCTACTCCCAAATAGCTTTTATATAAGTCACTTATATCCAAGGTCGGTAAATACCTTTCATTTGATCCCATTTGTCCCATAATGTGTCAATTTACTTATTTGACGTGTTTTAGGAGGAAAACGAAACCTAGACTTGAACACAAATTTTAATGTCATATTCGTAGTTTACCTCCAAATATTTTCGTTTGAGTCCCATACAGCCATGGTCGGCTAATGTGCTTATTTGGGGGTGGGGCGACCTCCTATTACTTGGACTTAATTTTTTAAGACATATTTGCAATCTACAGTCGATTACTTTTCATTTTAGTCCCATATTGACATGAACTTCGAAAGTATCTGTTTAAACGAGCGGCACTTGAAACCAAATTTTTATACGATTAATTTTGGGCGGTGTTTTTGGGATATAAAGGTCCGCCCCAGTCCGATATCAAACAATTATTTAGCCTATGGTTCCTTTCAAACCAACCTACACAATCTGTGAAAATTATAAGAAAATAGGTTCAGCCGTTTTTGATTCTACGGAACAAACAAACAATGGAGGTCACATTTAGTCATAATAGGTGCAGGTGGTGTAACTCCCTATACTGCAAACTGATGCATGCCAGATACGTAATCTACTCTCGAATACCTTTCCTTCATATGGCAGCTATATCAGGTTATGCCCCTATTTAAACGATACTTAACACAGTTGTTGGAAGTCATGACGAAACACGTCGTGCACAATTTCAGCCAAATAGGATAGGAATTGGGCCCTTAGAGGCTAAAGAAGTCAAGACCCCAGATCGGTTTAAATTACAGCTATATCAGGTTATGGACCGATGACCAAACTTAGCCCAGTTGTTGAAAATCATAAAAGAACACCTCATGCAAAATTACAACCACATTTTCATGCAGCTAGCTTTACTTCTTCGAAAGTTAGCGTGCTTTCGACAGACAGACGGACGGACATGGCTAGATTGAAATAATATATCATGACGATCAAGAATATATATACTTTATGGGGTCTGAGACGAATATTTCGAGGAGTTACAAACAGAATGACGAAATAAGTATACCCCCATCCTATGGTGGAGGGTATACAACATACATTGATTTGCATCGCGAAATGCAAACAGAGTACCGGCCTTAAAACATAGAACTACAGTTGACGTACAATGACCTATAAATGGTTATGTCAAACATAAGCCAAATACGAAACTATGTACACAAAGCCATCAGCTGTTGCCACTTTATTCATATCAAAGATGTGATGATTTTCTGCTAGATTTACAAAAGTGTAGGTAGGTACAGTGTTTATCTTAATCCCTAAACAAAAAGAGATAAGAAAGAGAGAGAGAAAGAGAGAGAGGGCGATAAAGATACCTACGGGGGACACATTTTGTAATTTAATGCAGCATTTCCTTTGTGTCTTTGTTTATAAAGCTGTATCTTTGACAAACATTTGTTTGCAACTTTGATATCATCTATGATAGAGAGGGAGCAAGCAGTTGGATGTTTGCGTTTAAGTTAATAACTTTTATGCAGCGTAGGGAGAAGGGGCGGCATGTGGCAAGCCTTAAAACGCTATGCTCTCATACGTTCAGTTCAACAAAGGAACGCTTTATGTTTAGTTTGTGTTGGTGGGTGGCTGCCTTACTTATAAATGAATGAACAATGGGTACTCTGTAGTAAGGAAGCTGTGAATAAATGCATTTATTGAAGTAGGAGCATAGAGAGGGAGGTGTGATGCCAATGCTACTGAGCGAGCCTTTGTGCCAGAAGTTTATGCTTGTTTGATGCGCTACTGGTCTGTTCGTTATCTATTAAGACTCTTTATTCCATTATAACAATGATAAAGACTCGTGACGACGACAAACACATGAACAGCCACTGGTTTAAAACTCTATGACTGAGACAGGCTCGTCATTAAATATTTGTTTTGTTGTTTTCAGTTTAACCCAACGGAATAAAAGAAAAAGTCAATTGCTATGATGACCTCAAAAATGTAGTTTCATCATTCACTCAAAACGTACCTAAATCACAACGAATGTTTGCTCAGAACTTTTACGCATGTTTCAGCACCAAAGGGGAAATTCCATCTCCCTGCTTCATCGACATTACACTTATGTATAAGCGAGTAGATATGTGCATGCCTTGCAACAAAAACCATCCAGACTTTGAACTGTTGAAAAAGAAGTCAGGCTTTGTTTCTTTCCCTTTGTGATGAATGAAATCAAATCTGCTCAAAAAAGAAAGGAAAGGGAGACCTTACAAAAGCAAGCGATGTTTAATCTTATTTTTTATGTTTGCCCTAAAGGAGGTCGCTGTCAGAAGGCTTCTTGGTAACAAGGTATAATAAAAAATGTTCAGCGAAAAAAATTTTAAATTAAATTCGTCTATTGAACTCAGCTGTAAAATAGTATTACATATTTGACAAAGAGTTCTATATTACAAAGGCATACTAAGGTAAATTGTAATATAGTAAAGCAATTCATTCAATTCATTCTGAATGAAATATTTAGTTAAAAACTATATTTAATAAAATTGTTGATCCCCAATATTGGTTTCGATCAGGTCACAGCACGACATCTATGCTGCTTCATCTTACTAAGTTAATACGGAATGGCTTGAATAATGGGAAAATTGTGTCGTTTTGTCTCTTGACTTAATTCTATTTGCTTTGGTACTAAGGTTGAGAAATTAAGGGATAACTTTAACTTTTCTAGATCTGCTTGCAGGCTTGTTATGTCGTATATGTGCGGTAGATCACTATTTGTTGATGTTAATGAAGCTCGATCTAGCATTATTCCCCTCTCTTCTGGTGTACCGCAGGGATCGGTCTTAGGACCTCTACTTTTTATACTCTACATTAATGATTTTTCAGAATTCCTTGGACCTAACTTGTGTGAAATATTTCTTTTTGCAAACGATATATATCTTCTTTTTAGTGTGGATCGTGGTTTTAGCAATATTTTGGAGATGAATATTAATGCTTCTCTAGGACGAATCTTGTTATGGTCTAATCTTAACTCGCTTTATATCAACCTTTCAAAAACTAAGGCATTACAGTTTGGATCCCAGACGCAGCCTGGATTTGATATTTTGTGGGGAATTCTTGAGTTAATTTTGTTGATAGGATTAAATGTTTGGGGATAGTGATTGATGAAGACCTTCATTTCGGTTGTCATATTGACTCTCTCCATTCACGTGTTTATGGCATTTTGCATCAGTGGTATTCGGCAGGTATTTATTTCCCTTCGGGGGTGAAAGTCAGACTTGCTCACGCTCTGTTAAAGCCTCAACTTTTATATGGCTTGGAAATAACGTCAGGAACGTTTGACTATAATCTTCTAAAACTGAAACGGGTGATGAATGCTGTAGCTGGGTTTGTATATAATGTACGTGTTCGTGACCACATTTCAGGGTATGTCAAAACCTTTTTGGGAACTTCTTTTGACCATTTTAATGATTTACGAAATATTTTATTATTTTACAAAATTTTAAAAATGGAACACCGGTAGCACTGCGTAGATACTTCAACTTTTCTCGCTCGAGTAGGAGTACTCAGATAAACTTGCCCCGTATAATTAGGTTTGTTTTCGAAAGATCATTTTGTATTCGTGTGATCAGGTGTTGGAATGTATTGCCCGGCGAGTTAAGAATCTTTTCACACTCGAATAATGTTTTTCACTTAAAACTTATTAACTTCTATTCTACAGATCAAACTTAGTGTTGTTGCTTAAATCTTTTTGTATTGCTAACATGGGACTTGTTAAAAAATCCAACAGTTTAAATTTTTGCATAATCTTGTTATGGCTGGGGAGCCAATTAAAATGAATTAGGCTAAGAATCTTACATCTTTATGTAACTGTGAAGTATTTAATTGTTTTAAAGTTTATTTAGGAGTATATATCGTTGTAATATGTTTTTTTGGCCGAGGAGGCTTATGTATTACTATTAAGAAATAAATAAGTAAACAAATAATTCTATATGACTTACAATGAATTAATCAATGCCAAATTTTTCTTTAAAATATTCCAATTTTTGTAGTGTATTTTGGGTTAGGTTGAAAAGAGGGTGCAGATATTAATCCGCCCCACGCCACTATGGACGTACACCTAAGGCAGTAATCGGCTTGTTGTGCTCTCTAAAAACTATAAATAACCTCTCAAAAGAAAATTTTAAGTTAGGAATTCCGTGTTACTTACAAAATCCTTAATTGTTTTCAATACCACTACCCTAAGTTGGTTCATGTCTTGTATTGTGTCTCCACCTAAGTGCCGGTATTTGTTAGACCCAAAAGCCGGGCAATGACAAAAGAAATGCTCCAACTTCTCATCATCTTCCCCGCATGCCCTACACATGCTATCACTTGCCGCACCAATTTTACATAAGTGAGCTCGTAGTCCTATGTGTCCTGTTATGATACCAATAGTTATACTGGCCTCCTTCTTACTTCCTTTCAATAATAGCCTCCTCTTCTCGCGGTCTGGATTCCCCATAGGATTTTCGCCGTCCTAACGACCTTTTCGCTGTTCCACAATTTTGCATGCGCTTTCGTCGCCCACTCCCTTAACTCGGACTGCGTCGACCCGAAAGGCTTCGGGTTAACCAAGTTTGTTGACGGCAGTCTTCTGGCCTTCACCACCAAATCGTCTGCTTTTTCACTTCCCCTTACTCCGTTATGGCCCGCCAACCAAACGATGCGGATTTTGCCATCCTCAAAGAAGTCGTTAATACCATTCTTACACTCCAAGACTGTTAGTGACCTTACCGTCCTAGTTGTTATTGCAATTTTACTGTCGGTAAAGATGTTCACACTCGAGGTCCTCGCGTTAGCACCACACCACTTCACGCTTTCCGTGATCGCCCGGATCTCCGCCTGCAGGACCGTATTATGGTCAGGCAGTCTAAAACAGATGTCAGTATCTGGGTTCTCAATGTAAACCCCCAGGACCACGCTGTCCTATAGCATTGATCCATCCGTGTAACATTTTCTTCCAGATGGCAATACTAGGGTTCCGATCGGAAACCTCTTCACTTCTTTCCAGGTTTCCTAGCGTCGCCTCGATAATACCGCAATGGTATGAGCTGCTCCCATCCTCAATCCATTCTCCCATAGCCTTAAGGCTCATAGTCGCAGAGGCGGCCTCACACTTAATCTGTATGTCAATGGGTCGGATAACTAGAATAGTCTCCAGTGCCCGTGGTAGGCGTGGTCCTCATCGCTCCGCCTATGTCAAGACAACATGTTCTCTGAACCCGTTGTATAGTCCTTATGTTGCACTTTTTCTCCATAGCAGTTCACCAAACTACTGAGGCGTAAGTAAGTATTGGTCTAATCACGCTCCACGCCAGTGGACTATCCTCGAATTCAGGCGCCATTTCGAGCCCAACATCTGTGAGCCTTCTCAGTACGCTCCTGAATTTGACACTTCCAATTTAGTTTCCTGTCCAAGATCAGACCTAAGTATTTGACCTTATCAGATATCGAAATCGTCTTATTGAGGAAACGTGGCGCGTTAAATTGGCCCACCTGCGTCTTCCTCGTGAACAGGCATATTTCAGTCTTCTCTGGGTTAACATTGAGACTTCTTGGTCTAGCCCAGTCATATGCCATATGCAAGACACTTTCGGCCCCTCTGCATAGCTCGTTTGCATCCTTACCCCTTAGAAGTACTATAACATTGTCTCCCAAATCCCTCCTTATGGTGGTCACCCATAGGAGTATCGCCCCCTTTGGCGTTCCCTGTGCCACTTTTTACAATTTATCCACCTGTTACTTAGCGTATGGTTTATTCAGTCTCTAAGGACCGGGTCCACCCGGTACTGGTCTAAGGATTGGATCACTGTGTCGGGCCGCACATTGTTAAAAGCCCCCTCGATGTTAATGAACGTTTTGGTATCGAAGGATTCTTCTATTTTATGCACAACCTCGTGCAGGGCAGTCTCCATCGACCTTCCCTTGACATAGGTATGCTGTTTGTATTTGAGCAGTTCGCTGGATATCGTGCTCTTTATCATGGTGTCCGCAATACGTTCCATGGTGTTGAGTAGAAAGGACGTAAGGTCTGTAGGCCTTTGGTGTCGCATTACTTGCCTTGCCGGGCTTGGGTATAAACACCACCCTTGCCTCCTGCCAGGCTTTCAGAGTACATGCAAGTCCTAGGCACGCTGTGAAAATTTTGGCCAGATGAGGCGCGAGATGGTCTGCCTCTTTCTGTAGTATAGCCGGAAATATTTCATCAGGTCCGGGTGACTCATTAATTAGTCTGACGACTATTTGTGCGCTTGAAGCATTACTCTCGACCAAAGGTGCTAAGGCACCCACACCTATAGGAGGGGAGGACAACACGCTACGGTCTGAAGCCACCACCACCAGATGTTGAGTCTTTGGAGTCCATTTCTAGCCTACTCCAAAAGGCTTAAAATTTTTTTTCGTAATAGGTAGTACCTATTCCGAGATACGAATATATATATATATATATATATTTTTCTTTGAGGAGCGAAATAAAAACACGTCCGCTGCACTCAGCGTTAACTAATGTATGGATATGGAGCCAAATATAGTTAATCGGCTCTATAAATACCCAAGCTCACACATACCCAACGTTCTGTTTTACTTTCATACCACCTTCCCCAACATTTGTGACATTTCACTTTCGCTGTCTGTATTTGGGTTTTCTGACTTTGCGGTGATACCTTCACAAAATATGTACATACATGTTTATCTATTATTGCAACATGAAAACGATATGAGATTGTTTCTTTAGTCATATCCCCACTTGGTTGGGTGGCTTTACTTTGCTTTTGGGATATTTTGCGTTCTCCCTGCTCTGCTTGCATTTCCTTCATGTTTGTTTTTTATGCACACAAGTACACCTATGTTGTATGTATGAGTGCGTGTGGTTTGTTGAATATAGTGAGAAGTATATGTGTTGGTGCATTGTTGCATTATGCTGTTATTCCCCAAAGAGGGTGAGAAAGATAAGAGTTGGCGTTAGAGGGCAATACGTGATGACGAGTGACAAAATTTTAAGACACAACATATTTGAATTGCTTACGATATTTCGTTTTTCCTTTATTGCAACTTTCGGTTGCAAAGAAACAAAGCAAAATACGAAAAAATGTTCGAACGAATGCTCAAATCAAAACAGAATAACCCGAAAATGTTGCAACCCTCAATGTGAATCCAATTGGAGTACAATAAAAATGTTGGGTCTTTAACGCGAGTTATTTTACGGTACGGGGAAGACAAAGCAGAAACTCTCTCTTGATTATACTACGCTCTTTGTTATTCCCTTTGGTTGTTATTATATATTTATTTTTTGTTTTGGTGTCCATTCTTTCTATCCAAAAAAATGGTTGGGGCAGGCAACACAAACAAAGCACACTTGAGATTGGAGAGCAGCATGAAAACAAGTTTTTTGTTGTTATTTTTTTTTTTTTTTGGTTATTTCTTTTTTGTGTGCAGCTCCCCTACGAACACAACGATTTTAAGGCACATTTCAAATACATGTGTACATACATACATACAACAAAGCAACAAAAAATCCATCTAACAATGGCCACAACATTGCGTGTTATTAATTACATTAAAGAATATAACGAACAATAAAAATAGAATGTTTTATTGTGTAATCGCAAAGATTTATTAGAACAGATCGAAAATAGACTCATGAAACACTGCACGCACAATTGGCACAAGCCAGCACCACAATATAAATAAAAGGATGAATACAGTAGTATAAATAAATAACAAAACCACACACTGTCAATTTACACTTCTATATATTTGCTATTACCGGGCCTTTATTATTAAAACATTGATAATTTTTCAAATATACACCGTATATTTCGAATAATTTAAAATTTCTAATTTTTATTTATTATTTAGTTAATAAAGGATTTTCATCTCACATTCTCATGTTTTTTTATTTCTTTATTTTGAAGAAAATTCTAAATATTTTCTACTATCTCATCAAGCAATTTTACTGACCACAATTTGTTTCTCTATTGACCAAATAATCAATATTTAATGAAGTTAATTTATTTTCCGAGGGCTGAGAACGATTCACCACAATTATCCGCGCTTCCGTTTAAGTTGTAAGTTGTTATTCTATCATTTAATTTATTAATTTGCTATTTTTTATTACAATTGTTATCGCGAGAGAGTTATCGGATTATCGTTTACGAAAAACGCGGACCGCAGACAACCTCACAGTCCAAAGGCAAAATATAATTTGAGATGGGATTCAAAGTATAACAGCTGTCGATTAAATTAGTGTGGTGAAATTGGAATGGATTTTCGATACTTTTTTATCTAAAACGAAACTCGATTATTTTTTATTATTATAATCGGGGATGGAAAAGTCAGTACTATAATCTTTTCTCAGTACTTTTTTGACCCCTACAAAGAATTTTTAAAAGATTTTGGATGTTTTCAGTCATTTTTTATAGTCACCACCATAGCATATGGGTGGACTATTCTAGTCGCTACAGTTTGTAACATCACGAAATATTTATCTGGAACCTTATAAAGCATACACACAACCAAATGTGTTATTCAAACAGCAAAACTATTTGCTAAAACAGCAGTTTTTGCCTGCTGAAAATGGGACGAACGAACAATTTTTTATAGCAATGTAAAAAGGCTTTCCGCCGCGCGGCTTTCCAGACCTAGGAACTCTACGATGTTGGAATGTGCCCAGACGAATCTGGACATAAGTGTAAAATGTCTCCGAGGTGGGCGTAGCACCTCTCAATAAAGTTTTGGGCCCTCACCCTAATTTTCAAACATGTTATTTTCGACAAAATTGTTAATTTTATTGGTATTAAAAGGGTTTCCTCTGGGCGGTGGAATGGTCTACTTAAACCATGTTTCCACTAGAGCCCAAATCCACTTGATTTAAGATAATCTCCAAAACCCGTTTCCACTACGATTTATGCAGTTTTTATTTTTCAATAGTGACGTTTTTGACTACGACTAACTACTAAGTTTAATGCAGCAGGATATTATTTAAAGGAAAAGCTTCTGACTTTATCCAATTGTACATTGTATTTTGGCTGTTTGGTGCAATCCGCCATCAAGCGGATCGTCGTTTTGCTAACACACGCAAACAAATTTGTGTGCGTGTATAAGCGGGTAATATTCGAAAAAGAAGATAACAAAAAAAGAATGCAAACGAAAATCTGACATCTTAATACCGTCAAACCCGGCCGGGTGTTAACAGCTGTTCACTACAACACCAAACGGTGGCGAACTATACTATAGCTACCATAACACGAAGCATGAATTTGGCTGTGGATTTGTGGTTAGTCGGAGACTGAAACACCTTGTCTCCAGCATTACTCCGGTGGATGAGACGCTAGCCACAATCCGCATAAAAGTCAAACTCTTCAACACCACCCTTATTTGGGCGCATGCTCCGATGGAAGACAAAGACGAGCAGACCAAGGATATTTTCTACGAGCGCCTAGAGGGAGAATATAAGAGAATGAGACATCTTTGGTCCAACACTCGGAAAGTTTAGCCTCCTCGAGATAAGATCCAGTAATGGGTTGATAGATTTCGCTGCGGCAAAAAACACGGCGCTACTAACCACCAGATTTCAACATAACAATATTCACATG
Organism: Stomoxys calcitrans; assembly: GCF_963082655.1. Lineage (NCBI taxonomy): Eukaryota > Metazoa > Arthropoda > Insecta > Diptera > Muscidae > Stomoxys > Stomoxys calcitrans. Next base: position 24,604,162 of record NC_081555.1, on the reverse strand, counting down.
GCTGTTACTCGATCAAAACACGAGGAACCAAATTGATCACGTTGTGATAGATGGAAGACATTCATCTAGCGTGTTAGATGTACAATCGATCCGTGGAGGAGAAGATTATACGAGATGCAGATGTGAATAGATATGGCGCACTAATCACACGAGAACATATGCTACTCGCCCATGCCGACGACATCGACATCATAGGGCGGTCACCGGAAGTAGTAACTGCAGCCTTTGAAAGAATTGGAAGAGAGTCAGTGAAAATGGGTCTGCAGTAAATGGAGATAAGACGAAATGGATGGTTTCAACTCCCAAAACGCCTTGTACAACCGAGAAGATAAAGAAAATGGAGAAAGTTGGGAACCACAACTTTAAGATAGTCAGCAACTTTATTTACCACGACACCACCTTAACCGAAACGAATGACACCAGTTTTGAGGCAAACTGGCAAACAGATGCTACTTTCGACTAAGTAAGCAGTTTAGAAATAAGACCACCTCTCGACAGACAAAGATTACATTATACAAGACTGATACTACCCGTGTTGTTATATGGTTCTGAGTCATGGGTATTTGTGAAAGCAGATGAGGCAGTGCTTGGAGTATTTGAGAGAAAGATTCTTCGTAAAATATATGGACCAGTTTGCGTCTATGGAGAATATAGGCGACGTATGAACCACTAGCTGTATGACGACAATAGCATAGTTACACGTATAGAACGGCTGCGTTGGCTAGGTCATGTTGTCAAAAAGGATGAAGAAGGTCCAGCAAAGAAGTCTTTTGAAGGCAAACACGGTGGTACACGCAAACAGGGACCAAAACACGATGGAAAGATCAAGTGATGGGAGACACCTCGAAACTTGGTATCAGAGATATTAGAATGAGATCAAAGCGCTTGATACGCTATTCTACGTTCGGCTAGTTGAACAAATGTTCTGTCTGCCAAATAAGTTAAGTAAAGTGGCTCAAGAAGTCAAGACCCATGATATGTCAGTTATATAAAAAAAGGACCGATTTGGCCTATTTACAATCCCAACCGACCTACGGTATTTGTGTAAAATTTCAAGCGCTTAGCCTTATTCCTTCGAAAGTTAGCGTGCTTTTGATAGACAGACGGATGAACATGGCTAGATCGACTTAAAATGTCATGACGATCCCGAATATATATACTTTATGGGATCTTAAACGCATATTTCGAGATGTTATAAATAAAATGAAGAAATTAGTGAACCTCCATCCTATGGTGGAGGGCATAAAAAACTTAAAAGAGTGTTAAAAAAATTTCCTTAAAATATTGCAGGATATCCTGAAAAACTTGTTTGATCTATTTATATTCGAAAAAATTTTCAACCTACATACTAATATATTTGATATTGTTTTAAAGGTGCCACCTTCGATTTCTTCTATAAAAAAAAACGATATTATTCTTCAAAAAATAGTTCATGTTTTAATATTTCACTTTTTGTAAACTATAACAAAAAATATTTAAGTATACATGTAATAAAAATTTTTGGTACTTAAATGTATCAACTATTGCCTGATATCGGCTTAATGTGGGATATTTCAATTATTACATGCGGTTAAAAAAATAAATGTACATATTTCAGTGTCAAGTAATAATAATAATAGGAAATAAAGCTTTAATTTGTCCTTAAGGTAACACGTTCATCGTTTTTTTAGGGTTATTGTCTTTTAAAATTCATTGGTTTGTATAAAAAAATGCTATGCTATTTAAAGGAAATATAATTGGTTTTCCAAGACATTACTTGGGCAGCGGTGAATACTTTCAGCAACTAGGAAGGCTAATTTGTGAGCATACTGACAAACGGCAGGAACGCGTAGTGTTCCTGACCAATTATAATATAAATGGGTCATCTTGTATGTCAGTATCTGGATTCTGTCGGCAGACATACCCATGGTATCGTGTATGACGTTGTAGCTTGTTGGTGAAACAGTTCCTTGACGAACAGATTGCGAGACCAGGAAGAAATCATAACGTTCTGGCAGTGTGATTATATCGTCGACCACAGTACCGGGATCTGGATTTCGGCCGTTTACAAAATAACGTGTATTGATTCGCTTCGATACAACAATAAAGGCCAAACGGCAACCGTTTTCAACGCCAGCAGATCGATAAATCTCATCTAGTTTTTTCTTAAGGAATTGCACCTCGGTTTTGACCACTTGATGCAATTGTCCATCACCAACGCCGTCGCGATAGAAGAGTATACGTGCAGGTAAAGTACCATGTACAGCACGATATGATTTCAGGGCACATGTCATATTCATGGTTATTTCATTCGAGAGTTCCTGTCCTTTCAAATGTTGTGTTACAGCGGAAAAGTATTTTGTGGATTGTTTTATATCCATTGTTGCCACAAGGGCACCGTATGACTTATTGCGCTCCTTGGCCGAGTGACAGACATCAAACCCCACCGTCATTAGTCCGCTTAAAGGCAAATCAATCATCCAAGGTGCGCCCATTAGTTTAGCATTCATTTGGATTATAACTTTTGTAGCTATTGACATCAAACCCGATGCCTTATCACCACGCGGTGCAATAACACGCAATGTAACGACCTGCGAAGGCACAGGCCTATCCACACAGCACTTCTTTTTTATGCATGAATATCTAAAAATGGACGAAAAATAAAATTAAAACATTAACAATGACAATGACAATGACAATATAAAAAAAAAACAAAAGAAAAAAAGAGTAAAAAGAAATGAATTAAAAATGTACAAAAATTAGATAAAGTTAATAAAATACATATATAAATATATGGAAAATAAATAAATAATAAATACATAGAAAAATAAATATATAAAAGAAATAAACAAAAATGTATAAAAAAATATACAAATAAAGCAAAAAAAAAAAAGTAAAAGCGTGCTTAATTTGGCCGGGCCGAATCTTATATAACCTCCACCATGGATCGCATTTGTCAAGTGCTTTGAATGACTTTCTCAATATAATATGAAAAATAACAAGTTTTTGACCCATATGGACCGTACTTGTTATGGCTGTTAGAAATCATAGAAAACAACACCTCCAAAATTTCAGTCAAATCGAGTAAAAATTGTGACCTCCAGATGTTCAAAAAGTCAAATTCGGAGATGGGTTTATAAGACAGCTATATCACGTTATCAACCGATTTAGACCATACTAGGCACAGTTGTACCAAAACAAATGTGCACAATTGCACCCTCTAGAGCTCAAGAAGTCTAATCCGGAGATCGGTTTATATGGCAGCTATATCAGGTTATTAACCGATTTGAACCACACTTAGCACTATTGTTGGGAGTGGTACCAAAACGCCACGAGCAAAATTACAGCCAAATTGGATGAGAATTGCGCCCTCTAGAAGCTCAATAAATCAAGACGTAAGATCGGTTTATATGGCAGCTATATCAAAACATGGACCGAGATTTGTCCCATTTGTAATCCCAACCGACCTAAATAAAAAAAAAAGAGATAAGAAAATATAAATAAAATAAAATAGATAAGAAAAAATAAATAAAATAATAATAAAGATATAAATAAACAATATTTAAAAAAAAAACTATAAAAAAAATTATGATAAACATTAAAATAGGTAAAAAATAAATCAAAAACAAATAAAAATAAATAAATAAAAAAAAATAAAAAAAATAAAAAAAATAAAAAAAAGTAAAAAAAGAAAAACAAGAATAAATAAAAAAGGAAGAAAATAAAAAAATAAAAAAAGGAAGAAAATAAAAAAATAAAAAAGGAAGAAAATAAAAAAATAAAAAAAGGAAGAAAATAAATAAGAAATACATAAAAAAATAACAAAAAAAGAAAAAATCAATTTAAAAAAAAAAATAGTTAATAAAAAAAAATAAAAAAAATTAAAAAAAAATAAACAAAAAAAAAATAATAAAATACAAAATAAATAAAAAAGAATAAGAAATAAATATAAAAAATATATATATAAAACAATAAACAAAAAAATAAAAAATAAATAAATAAAATAAAAAGGAAATTAAAAATAAATTAAAAAATAAATAAATAATAAAAACAAAATAAAAAAATAAAAACTAAATAAATAAAAATAATAAAAACTAAATAAATAAAAAAATAAAAACTAAATAAATAAAAAAATAAAAACTAAATAAATAAAAAAATAAAAACTAAATAAATAAAAAAATAAAAACTAAATAAATAAAAAAATAAAAACTAAATAAATAAAAAAATAAAAACTAAATAAATAAAAAAATAAAAACTAAATAAATAAGAAAATAAAAACTAAATAAATAAATATATATAAAAGTAAATAAAAAAATCAAAGTAAAAAAATAAATTAAATAAGAAAAAAAAATTAAATAAAATAAATTAAAAAAAAAAAAAAAAAATATATATATATATATATATATATATATTTTTTTTTTTTTAATTTATTTTATTTAATTTTTTTTCTTATTTAATTTATTTTTTTACTTTGAATTTTTTATTTACTTTTATATTTATTTATTTATTTGGTTTTTATTTTTTTATTTATTTAGTTTTTATTTTTTTATTTATTTAGTTTTTATTTTTTTATTTATTTAGTTTTTATTTTGTTTTAATTTTTAATTTAGATACTTGGTTTCTTCGGATAATTTTCTTATAGTACGATTTAAAAAAAATAAACCCACCAGCGCAATATATACCATTTTACTCGCAGAAATCTGTATTCAAATGCTACGAAAGCAAATGACTGCATTGTTTATGGAAGGGTAATAAATACAAAAGCCAAACTCAATTATTTAAGATTTGGTTTACTCACTTCTCTTCATTGCTATTTGGTAATACAAGCATTAATATTTGAGGATCTTGAGCTGTAGTCCTGTCTATGGCCGTTGCGTAAGAGCCATTTCGATCGTCAGGCATTTCTTCACTGCAAAACCAAAAACAATCAAATTATTCCCCCTCTAAATATTTTTTATATAAGCCCACTTACTATCTGGGTTCAGAAATATGCATCCTCATAGAAGCTGCAGCACGTATGCAACATTTGACAAATTCTTGAACTTCACGCAAACTGCGTTTGGGAACAATGACATACCAGCGTTTTATATCAACATGTGAAAACATGGTTTTATTTCTCATATCACGCGACCAATCTGCATTCGCATCGCAGACAACGGTAGCTTGATTTCCAAAAACTATTTTCTCACTAGGTAATATACGTCCGGGTATTTCTACAAGGTGTCTATCAAGTTGCATATTCCAAAGGGCCAGGACATCCATACTTTCTGTGGAATTTTGAAGGCGAGTGTTGAAAGCACGCAAACGTTCAATTCGCCGATTAGGATTTAAGCGAGTGTGTTCACCCATGGCACGCATTAGTCTAAAAAATAGATACACATTAAAAGAAAGGTTTAATTGAAATTGTTTACTTAAGAAAACATTTTATGAACGTTTTATTTTGGGAGAAAATTTTATAGAAATTTTGTTTTTAGAAAAAATTTCATGAAATTTTGTCATTAAAGAAATTTGTATGGAAAATGTCCAGCAAGATTTGAATGGATTTTTTAAATTTAAAGAACATTTTATGGCAAATTTCCATTGAAGTTTTGTTTGAAGAACAATTTTACATACTTGAAGTTACTGCGCATAGCATCTGTTAAGCCAGTGGCACGACAAAGTTCAGGAACTAACATAATAAATTCATCTTGGCCACCACGAATGTTTTTTTCAGTGGGGCGTGAAATTAGCAATGGTTGTCTCTCGTCACGTATTGGAAGATTGTATCGCTGAGAATTTATAAAAAGAATTGCATTAGCTATGAAAGCTTCTAATATAAAATTCCTACTAAGAATACCTGTTTATAATACTGCACATATGAAATCTCCCCATCTCTAGTTGAGAACTTTGAAGATGGCGACGATTGAAAGTCCACATCGTCCACGCGATATGTTTTGTTATTGTAGTCGGTTAAAACAATGCTACCTGAAAAAGTAAAAGTGATTGGTATTTCATGAAGCTCGTCAATCATCATGTTGATATTTTCTACATACCAACGACCTGACGTTTAAAATCAGCTTGATAGTCGCCACTGTCACGCAAACATTGGGTCAAAATATTGTAAACAGTCTGTGTGCGCATCACTTTATGAGTTATTTCAGCGCACAAAAGAATATCCTGTTCGTGTTGCCGAATAGAGGTCTGATAGCCGGGCCATATTTCCATTTGGAAACTGTCTACATTGACCTAAAAGAAAGCACATATTTTGGTTTAGATTCAAATTAAGAAATTTCATATTGCTTACTTTTGCACGAGGATCGAAAAAATTCCTACCAACCAATTGAAGTTTTAAACCTTCCATGGAACGACGTAGAATCAAATTCAGTACTTGGATCTGTTGTGCATCGGTGACATCGACAATGCCAACATGTTTCAAAATGATCTGAATAGTTTCGCCTTCGCGATTCTTTGTTAATAATTCCTTTTGTTCAGATTGGTCGGTGAAATGATTGGTGGAGAATAAAACGGTGCCGTCGAATATGAACCCACCTAAAATTGCTTTATGTTGTCCCAGATAGGCACGACGAAGGCGAATCAGATCTACATCGGGTCTGAAATCGACACGATACTGGTGAATAGACCAATGTGGTTTTTTTAAGATTCTAAAGTAATTGGCTTGAACTGGAACTTTAGCTCCAATCTTTCCACATTTCGTGACAAGGTCTTGAGGTCGAGAATGAACCAGATCGGGAATAACACGTTTTCCTCTTACAGCGCCGCGATTGTCTTCTTTAACAACAGCTTAGAAATTAAAAATAATTATCCAAAAATTAGTAAGAAAAAAGTGTGGATTAAATAATTTCACAATTATTTTCTAAAGACAAAATTTCCCAGTAATTGTCTCTAAAGAAATGATTCCCCAAAACTTTTCTTAAGACAGAATTTCCTAAAATATTTTTCTAAAGACAAAATTACTCAGAAAATTTTCCCTAAAATCAAAATTTCCCTAAAATTTTCTCTAAAGGTAAAATTTTACAAAAATTTACTCTAAGACAAAATTTTCCAGAAATTTGCTCTTAAGGCAAAATTTTCCAGAAATTTTCTCTTTAGACAAAATCTCTCATATATTTTCTTTGGACACGATTTTCCAGAATCTTTCTCTAAAGACAAAAATATCCAAAAGTTTTGCAGAAATTTTTTCAGAAAATTTTCTTTAAAAACCAAATTTCTCAGAAATTTTTTCCAAAGTAAAAAATTTCCAAGAAATTTTCTTATCGACAAAATTTCCCGGAAATTTTCTCAAAAGACAAAATTTTCCAGAAATTTGCTCTGAAGACAAAAATTCTGATATTTTCTTTAGACAAGATTTCCCAGAATCTTTCTCTAAAGAGAAAATTACCCAAAAGTTTTTCAAAAATTTTTTTCTGAAAATGTTCTCTAAAAACCAGATTTCTCAGAAATTCTCTCTAAAGACAACAATAAATTTACCCAAAATTTTCTCTAAAATAAAAAATTTCCAAGAAAATTTCTTAGACAAAATTTCCCAGAAATTTTGTTTAAAGACCAAAATTTCCTAGGATTTTTTTCTGAAGACAAAATTTCCTAGAAATTTTCTCTAAAGACAAAATTTCCCAGAAATTTTCTCTAAAGACAAAATTTCCCAGAAATTTTCTCTAAAGACAAAATTTCCCAGAAATTTTCTCTAAAGACAAAATTTCCCAGAAATTTTCTCTAAAGACAAAATTTCCCAGAAATTTTCTCTAAAGACAAAATTTCCCAGAAATTTTCTCTAAAGACAAAATTTCCCAGAAATTTTCTCTAAAGACAAAATTTCCCAGAAATTTTCTCTAAAGACAAAATTTCCCTGAAATTTTCTCTAAATACAAAATTTCCCAGAAATTTTCTCTAAAGACAAAATTTCCCAGAAATTTTTTCTACAGACAAAATTTCCCAGAAAATTTTCTCTAAAGACAAAATTCCCGAGTAATTTTTTCCTACAGACAAAATTTCCCAGAAATACAAAATTCTCAGAAATTATCTCTTAAGACAAAATTTCCCAGAAATTTTCTCAAAAGAAAAAAATTTCCAGAAATTTTCTCTAAAAATGAAATTTCCGAAAAATTTTTTCTAAAGACAAAATTCCCAGAAATTTTTCTATAGACCAAATTTCCGAGTAATTTTTTCTAAAGCCAAATTAGCCAGAAATTTTCTCTAAAGACAAAACATAATCCAGACAAAATTTTCCATAAATTTTTATTTCGCAATACAACAGACTACAACCCCCATCAGTCTAATACTTTTATAAGTCTAAACCGAACTTACCACCGCCTGCTGCCTCTGCTACTGGAACATCGCGGTGAGTTGTAGCACGACCTAAGGCTGTAGGAGCTGGAGGGCGTTGTTGTGGATGTGATGTAGGTGCTGGTGCCTTCATAATTGAACTTCCTCGAGCCATGCCCATAGGACGTTGGCCGCCCATAGATGGTGGTGCAGTTCCCGCGCTGGCACTTCCTCCGGGTCCTCCCGGTCCACTAGGCCCTCCCGGTCCACTAGGCCCTCCCGGTCCTCCTTGAGCCTATAAAAAAGGACAATTTGAGACATTTTAAAAAAAACTCAGAAATAAAATAATTTATTTTTAGTGATTTGGTTTGTTTTTGGGTGATTGTGTAGACTTTAGAGTACCAAAATAAACTTTTAACCAATGTGATGAGCGAGTTTTTATGAACATTTGTTAAAGGCAAAAACACAAAGGCATTAAAAATTACAAGTGCTTAACGAAATCACTTACAAAACTTTAAAACAGCATTCCCCCCAGAGATTGGGTGGTGTTTCCACCGCAACTAGCTTGCTTCCAGAAAGCAGCTTGCCAAGAATCGCTACTACTACATTCATGTATGTGACTACAATAACAATACATCCACAAGACAAATTCATATGAAAAAGAAAATACCAAGTGTAACTTATCAATACAAGCCTGACACAACAACGCAAGCTAAGATTTATGCTTGATCAACTAAAAATTGAAGTCAGTTTGTGGTTGACATAGGAGTCAAACCCACTTGAATCCATATTGTGCATGTATGTGGTGTACAGCACCCGCCAAGTCTTACTTCACCACGAGGCTTATGCGAATCTCTGAAATTTTCAATGCCAAAAGAATGAGAAGTTTTACGCCATTTAGGGTCCTAAGTCCGCTTAAGATGAGAAATACATACCAAGCATAATCCTATTTAAAGTACAAGATTCAAAAAACTTTACTCAACTTACCGTATGATGCCGTCTTCCGCGTGCTGCATCGCCTTGGCCGTGGCTAGAACTTGCTCGTCCACGGGAGCGACCAACATTTCCAGATGATGGTTTATCCATTTTTTAGGAGTCAGTATACACCTCCTCCTGAACACTTTACCAAGTAGCAATAAAACGAATAGTGAACAAAAGTCCGGAATGGGAAATAATTGTGGAAATTCTGAATTCTCAAATTGTTCGCCAACTTAATACCGTTATTGATACAGACGCCAACTAGTTGTTGTTATAAATACCCCAAACACCTGATGAATGAAACAAAGCAGGGACGCCATAAGGGTTACCATTAGGATTTCGCAAATGTGGTTGCCAAATTAGAAATTTTGCGTTAGCAATTATTAGACATAGAAATTAACACTGCCAGCTAAAACCCCGTAAACACTGCTCATTAAATCCGAATTTAAGACTCTCGACAGCCGAGCCATTAAATCCGGAATTAAAGAGCAGTGTAAACGGGGTTTAATACTTATCCTACGTGCAGTATCACAAACTCGAGAAAAACTTTATTTGTTATTAATTTATGACGCAAGTGACTCAATGTATGTATGTATGTATGTATATATTTATTTGAGTCTTCTTCTTTTTCGATTACATGTGAATGTGGTTTTCGATTTCTTAATAATATTTAGAACTATTGTTGTCTCGTTCTATTACACGATTAGTATAGATAATTGCTACGCGCTTGAAAGTATAGAGTATACTTATGAATATGAATAACATAACAAAATGAAATGAAAACAAAAGGCTTGCTCTCGGCCTTTACTGTTGCTTACAGAGCAAAGAGAGTCTGTATAATAAATAACTTATAACTAGACAACAACTACAACGAAATAACAAAATGTTCTGCAATTACTATAGCTAACAGAGCGAATTGGCATAACCAGTTATGAATGAAAATGTAAATATCACAGTTTGTACGAATGTATGTATGTATAAAAATATAATGTATATGACATATGTTTATATGTTTCGACTCAATCATCAAAGAAGAGTATTAGAAAACGAGTTGAGCTGTGCTCATGGTAAGTATTTAGAAATACATAAAGAACAATTAAAAGCAAATTTATGTAAAAAATTGCGTTATAAAACTAATATTATATTATATTTTTTTTTTTATTTCTCATCCACGATGTGATCCAGGTGTCGTCTTGCGGAAAAATTCTGGCAACATGGAAGGGGCTGATTCATTGTCGAAAGTTTCATTGATTATGGCAACTGGTGAAAGGTAAGCTGAATCAACCCATGATGAACGTTCTTCTAATTCATAAATGTCTCTTATCAGGTCATTTTCGTGCGTGGCCATTTTTTTGACGAATATTTCTAGAAGCTTGAAACCATAAGAACACAATGGTTCGATGTCTGAAATATCGTAGATGTAAGAGTTGGAATATTTTTTTGTGCGGCTTTGGTAGTGCTTATTTATACATTTCCTTAACACTTTCCTCTCTAGGATTTCCATTTCTTTGGCCACTGTCGGAGAGATAGTGAACCAGATTGGAAAGCCGTATATCAGCACGGGTCTAATGGCCACTTTGTAAAGCAGTAACTTAGTGGATTGTGGTAAGTATTTGCTATTAAATAAATAGGAAAATGAACCTAATATTTTTTTTGACTTTTGCAGTGATCCTCTGGCGTGTGGGTTGAATTTAAGCAGCTTGTCAAATGTGACGCCGAGATATTTGACTTTGGATTCGACGGGTATGCTGACTCCATTAAGGGTAAGTTCCAGTCTCTTACTCTGAGGTACCACATAATTTGGGCATTTGCCTGATGCATTCCTTACACAAACTGCTCGTGATTTCGCTTCGTTTATCTTAATACCCCATGTCTTATAGTATTCATCGATGCGTCTAAGGTGTACTGCTGCTTTCTCCATGGCGATCTCTGGGGATTTATCGTGAGCATATATAAGGCAATCATCTGCGTAAAGAATGGCCTGCGAGTCTTGCGATGTATGGGGAAAATCGTGCAAAAATATGTTGAAAAGATGTGGTGCTAGGACACTGCCTTGGGGTACGCCACTGCCAACGGACCCGAAGTTCGACAGTGTCCCCTGTACATCTACACAAAATCTTCGATTTGAAAAAAAGCTGTGTAAAATCTTAACAAGGTACGGATCAGTCTCTAACTCTATTAGCTTATACAAAATGCCAGTATGTATAACAGAGTCGAAAGCCTTCTCTATATCAAGGGATATGGCTACCGTGCAGGATTGATCTCGAAGATTGATGGTGATGTCGCTATGAAATTTCAATAATGCGTGTTGGGTGGAATGTGTCTTTCTGAATCCAAACTGGAAGTCAGGTAAAGGTTCAATTATGTAATCGTTTTCAATTTTCTCTTTCAGGATGTGCTCAAATATTTTCCCAATGTTGGACAGGAGAGAAATTGGGCGGAAATCGGACGGAGTAGCACACTCAGTTTTCTTTTTGATTGGGAGAATTTTTGCTACTTTCCAATCGGACGGGAAGTAGCCATTGTTTATGCAATTATTGAAGATGAAGGTGAGAAGATTTAAAGTTGATTCTGGTAATCTCTTTAATACAAAATTTGATATTCCATCTAGGCCACTCGATTTCTTATTGTTCATGCGTTGAACAATATCTTTGACTCTTTCTGGAGTTGTGAAGTGCAAATTATCCTGATTTCGGGCTGCGTTGATCTCGTAATCGAAATTATAGATATGTCGGGGAACCGCGTTTAAACAATTGGAGACCTTTGATTGCAGATCCTCAACTGGATGAAGGGGTAATCTTGTACGGAAGGTGTCTGAGTAAAAGGCATGGAACTCGTTTGCGATGTCAGTACTATTGGTGAGTATACTGTTGTTGCGGACGATTTGTTGGCAGAACGGAGATTTAGATTTTCCCGTAATTTGATATACTTTTTTGAAAGCGGAAGGACCTGGTTTTATATCTTGCAATCTTTTGTTAAAGTAATCAGCTTGTTCCATGTTCACCGATTCTTTAATAATGGTCTTTAGCAGCTGAATCTGTTTGGACAGCACATTATACTCACTGCTTAAGCGGTTCCCCGTTCGATGAAAGATTTTCTTCAATTCCTTCTGCCAGCTATGCTTGATCTTATAAAGTTTTTTGGTTTTCTCCGAAAGTGGAAATTTATCACCCTGCGTTAAGATTTGCCTAGTGTGAGCGTTGTGTATGCAATTGAAAGATGTTTTAAACTGATCTATCATTTCATCTATTTCATTGTCCTCTAGATTAAAGCTAGAGATCGGCATAATTCGGCGGGATGCCGAGTCCATATCCTGAATGAAATTTGGCCAGTTGGTGTCCTTATAGGAGATGTATGTCCGGGGGGTCCTCAAGATGAGCTCTGGATGATCTATTCTGAGTGACAACTTTATTGGGAAGTGATCGGAAAAGGTTGGTAATGTCGAGATCTCAAAATTTGGCAGCGTTCTGTTCAAGAGGTGCGGACTCATCAAAAAGTGGTCCAAAAATGAAGGGCCGTTTGGATATGACGGCTCTGCATCGCATAACCGGTCCACTTCGAGGCTATTGTCATCTAACCATCCACGCAAAGATTTTCCGTTCATATTTTCCATACTATCGCCCCAAACCGGGCTCCTTGAATTCAGATCACCTCCTAGGATGAATCCATCAAAATTGCCACAAAGCTGCAAAAGTTTGGCCAGATCTGCTTCAAATTTATGCGGAGGATAATTGCACTGGACATAAATCGATCCAATTAAATATCTCTTTCGAGCGCCATCATTCATAAACTCTATCTGGGCCAGGGAAAGATTTAATCCAATGTCATCCAAAAAGATCCGGTTATATTGAATTGTATTTTTCATAACAATGGCAACTCCAATTGGGGAACTGTCATAAATGAAATTGTAACCATCTATTCTTGCCCTCTTATTCCTTTTCAGATGACATTCTTGGATGAAGCCAATGTCAATTTTGTTACGGTGGAGAATGTCTTTAAGATCTATTTGACGACTAGTATCAACAAGAGATCTTACATTGAAGGTTAGTAATTTTATGAATCTATGGTCCATAACTAATTCTAACTTTGTTTAGAAGGCGCAAAAATTCAGCTTTGGCCTCAGACTTTGACATATTGGCGTATTCGGAGAGGAATATGTTGACCTCCTGTTCCAGGGTCAATTCATCGGGATGCAAGAAGAGAGATGCCAATTTCAAAAATTGGTCAATTATTGGCGGTTTTTGTTGAGTTGCACCTTGCTGTGACGGACGAGTCTGAAACAAGTTAGAGAATGTGTGGCCTGGAGTCACCATGGACATATTGACCGCCCTACTGACGTTGGATTTTGCTCGAGAATTCTCCTCAATGGCCTTAGACAATCTCTGCTGACGTGCAGCAACATATTTCCTATAGGTTGGGCAACCCCGCCAATTCGCTGGATGGCCCGCCTCACCGCAATTATTGCAGAAGGGATCCGACGAATCCTCCTTTGTTCGTTGGCATTCGCCTGGGCCGTGCTTTTTGTCACATTTCACACAATTGTATGCAGAGTTGCAATTTTTTGAAATGTGGCCCCACCGTTGGCACCTGCGACATTGGATCTCAGAATCCTTTCTTCTTGGTTTCTCCCAAGATACAATTTGGCTTTGTATGCCCCTTATATTAGAAACATTGGATAGCTGTTTCCCAGGTAATAATGAGACTAAGAAAAGACCAGTTTCCTTATTCCTTTGTGTTTTGTAGATTGTCACATTGGCCACAGTATTCGGAACCAATTCATCTAACTCAGACTTTATTTCTTCTATTTCCGTGCTAGAAGTAAGCCCACGCAATATAAAGGAAGGTTGTTTCAGTTCCTTCGGAGTAAAGGAGTATGAGTGGATGCCCTTCTCACGTAGGAGAGCCATCATTGGAGAATGGACAGACGGATCAGAAAAAAAAATCTTGCTTTTGTTCTTATTCATATTCTTTACTTTAAAAGAAAATTTAGGTATTGTCTCCCTCAAAGAATCAACCAATGCTTTGATGTTGACATTATAAATAAAAATTGGTGGGCACCATTTTGGTTTTGTCTCACCGTTGTTGTTGTTGTTGGCGTTTGTTTTACCATTATTGGCCTGGTTGTCTTGCGTTGCTGCAGTTGAAGTTGATGCAAAATCCACTTGTGTGAGGACACTAAGTATTCCAAATGGGTTGTCATCCGTCTGCTTATGCTTTTTCAATCTTTCCCTCAGCTCTGGGATTTCAATGTCGCAAGTGACTCAAGTAGTTTTCCTTATATTCCGATTACATGGGTATATGATTATCGATTACTTTCAAAATATTAAGAACTATGATTGTCTCTTGTTTATATACGATGGGAATGTTATAGCATGATATAATTACCAGGTAGTGTACCATAAACAGCTGAGTACAATTTTTTCTCGCTAAGTGCACTATCTGTCAACGAGTTTTGGTTGCGTGTGTGTATTATAGTTAAGAACCATAACACAACAAACAACGAAAAATGGCGCGAACTAGTAATATACTCAAAATCAGAGTTGCACTAATCACTGATTTCGACAGATAGTGCAATAAAATATTGAATTTTATTGCAATTTCTAGAACCTTTAAATAAATATATCTTATGTTATAGGCTACATGCTTGAAAATACAATGCATACATATGAATATGAATATCATAATAAAATGAAATTGAAATTGACCCAAATGAAATTATTATTTTTATGACCCAATTTTTCTTAGGCCAATTAGTAGGACGGTTATTGTGACGTGTCAAAATCGAATCAGTGGTTACATCGTATCGTCTGTAAAACCGGCTGCCATGGGATTGAGTTTAATAGTAGTTACATGTCGCTGCGCCAATACAAGTTTCGCTTCAATTAATTCCCAATGCAATTAAATGCTCACGAAATGGGCACCAATCAACTCAGTTTTAATGATGATGATGTTGTTGTAGCAGTGTGTTATACAATGAGGCGGCAGCCTTGCTGATGAAGAACTCCATAGGGTCAATCCGGCTGCCATGAGATCAATCAACTTCAATGATGTTGTCTTTGTTGTGCGTTGTTGTTTGACTTTTGTTTGTGTTTTGGCAATGAATAGAGTCCGTCTAATTTCGCAATAATTTAATAGGCATTTTCGGTGCGAATGAAGGCTTTGTAAAAATTTATGACGAAGAAAATGGGATCACATTCCATAGAAGTGATATCACTATATATATTCATTTACAGGTATTAGTAGTTACCTAACAACAAAATATTGTGTGCACTATCTGTTAAAATCAATGATTACTGCAACTCTAATTTTAGGTATGTTACTAGTTCGCACCATTTTTTGTTGTTTTTGTGTGTTATAGTTCTTAACAATAATACAGGAACCCAACCAAAACTCCTTGAAAGATTGTGCACTTCGCGAAAAAAATTGTACTCAGCTGTTTACGCTATAGTAGTAGTGACATGTGGCTGCATCAATAAAAATGTAATTACAAATGTACATGGCGAAACAATTAAAGGTGGTCTCATTAGTATAACAACCAAAAATCATATGGTGCAGTCCGCCATTTCGTCTACAAGCTGATCGACGCAGACATGCTCATAAGGTGAGGTCATGCGAACAGCTGAGAACAGTTTTTTTATTTATGTTTTGATTTTCTTGTAAATTTAAATGTCAAAGGCTTGATAACACAGCAGTGATTTTTTTCTAAAATCTTGAGGGGATTTTCTTTTTGGCCCAATATGCAAAAAACAGTGCTATTATGATGAAAACACATTTGTAAAAGAGATAAGTTGTAAAACAAAGTTTATCTTTAGAACCACTTTGACATTTCAAGTCACGGCATTTGCCACTCAAGGTAGTATCGTTGGGGGTAGACTTTTGTTGTTGTGCTAATGACCGTACCTCTTAATTGTACCATGGAAGTTCTAGTGGAAGTTCTTGGATTCAACTCTGGAATTGGACAATTTCATCAGCTGGGCAAGTGACCAAGCCTTCTTTAGTTAACCTTGAGTGCGTTGTACGATATACGTTGGTATTTAACAGCCGGCTTCTAAGAAAATTTGCAACGTGAGATAGGCGAACTATTTTTTTTTTATAAAATAACAAAGAATGGAAGGTCCACAGGAGGAATCAATTGAACAGATAAGAGCTGAAGTTAATGCTATACAACAGCTTCCAAAAGATAACGAAATGAAAATGCCAGATGAGACTGTGGCACCTAAACAACAAGAGCCAAAAATTCCAGCAGAAACAACACCTAAGCACATAGAAGTTGATGAAGCAGATGATGATGAAGATTATGATGATGAAGAGGAAAAGGATAATTCACAGGTAACTTCAAATATAATCGAATTTGTTTTGCCATACTAACGATTATTCAACTCAAACGGTGAACTTTTTGGTTTTAGGGCCAACTGGTTATGGATATCAATGAAGAAGAAGATGATGAGGTAGAGGATTTGGAAAAGGACGATATTGAGCCAAACGATTTATCACAAAAATCTGAACAAATCGAAAAGAGCACTGAGAAAGATGATGTACCCAACGCAAAACAATCTGAAAAGGGTATGATGAGTGGGCAGACAAATGATAATGGTGAATCAATTATTACGTTATCCGATGCCGAGGAGGATTTAAGCACAAAACCTGGTAAGGTACAAAAACGCAAGAGTGTGGGAGCATCTAGTGCTGCAGGCAATCCAGAGGAACGTTATCCTAAACTAAAACGTCGTAAAATTAATGCAGAGGGTGCACCTAAAATGCCCCTTACTGGTATGTTTTATATGTTTTAAATGTTGTATGGAATGTAGATCTGATATTATGCAAAATGTTTTATGCACTCTGTAGGCTATATTCGATATATGAATGATCGTAGGGAGTCGGTGCGCAAGGATCACCCCACTAAAAACTCCATAGAAGTTACTAAAGTGATTGCAGAAGAATGGCAGGGACTTTCCAGCGATGTCAAAGGGGAATATCTTAAGGCAGCAGAAGTTGATAAACAACGGTAAGTTTATCCACATTGGAAAAATATTGAATTATCTACAACATATTAAACTCGTCTAATGAAGTTTCAAATGTAAAGCGGGAAAAATGGGAATTTCACATTTGGAATCAACATGACACAATGAAGCTCTAATTAGTCCAGAAGGCGATCAATTAGACAAATGGTATTGCATTCTTCTTCTCATTGTTGGTTCTTGTATGAGATTTAAAAGACTTGCAAATTGCATATGATGCCCATGCAAATACCTTTGGGTAACCATCGCGATAATTATCCCGTATCAATAAGTGCAGTCCGATTTATGTTTTATCTCAATGATAAGGGCCTCCTATTTATTTACATGATGTCCTATGCGGTGTCAATCTGGGGACGAATTACCGCATACGTGATCGAGGGCGCTTTCGTCTTGAATGATATTTCGCATTGAATGGAAGTTATACCACTATACCTTTGCAGGCCGGATCACAATTTTCTAGACATCGGGAACTGTAAGGGTGTCGAGAGACAGGTTGAGGTCCTTTGTCAGGTACTCGACTCATGGGTACATCAAGATTCTTTAATAAAGGGTGATTTTTTTGAGGTTAGGATTTTCATGCATTAGTATTTGACAGATCACGTGGGATTTCAGACATGGTGTCAAAGAGAAAGATGCTCAGTATGCTTTGACATTTCATCATGAATAGACTTACTAACGAGCAACGCTTGCAAATCATTGAATTTTATTACCAAAATCAGTGTTCGGTTCGAAATGTGTTCATTCACCGTAACGTTGCGTCCAACAGCATCTTTGAAAAAATACGTTGCTCGTTAGTAAGTCTATTCATGATGAAATGTCAAAGCATACTGAGCATCTTTCTCTTTGACACCATGTCTGAAATCCCACGTGATCTGTCAAATACTAATGCATGAAAATCCTAACCTCAAAAAAATCACCCTTTATTAGTATACAGATTGCGTCATGGCGCTTCGCCTTAGTCGACTTGACGCTGCGGATCACATTTGTAACTCTGTCCACGACAAATTGTGAAGGTTTTTCGTCGGCTAGGAGACCACGGATACGTCGAATGGTTCGCCTACTTGTCTTGTCACTCTCGGGATGCTCCATAAATTGACTGTTGAATAAACGGGCACATCTCTTCGGATGACTCACTGCTACATCGTAAAAAGTGACAGAGGTACTGTCCTTCTTCGGGGTTGGGGGTGTTCAAACGGCTGGTATTAAGCGCGCGTCTACCGCATTAATGATGTATCGGAATTCCTTCCCAGTAATACGTAGATTTCAGGGAGGCGGCAGCTCACCGTACCAGATATTGGTGTACTATCTGAAGCCGTCTCAATCTATTTTCTTCTGATTGATATACGTCCAGCGTTCATCAATGCTGAGATTTATGGAGTGGTAGTCCGATTCCGATTAATATATGCTACAGGCCCATGCCAGCGACAACGATATTATGGGTCGGTCGCCGGAAAAATCAACTGCAGTCTTTTAAAGTATCAAAAGAGTGTCAACGAGACAAAGACAAAGAGAATGATATCAACTCCTACAAAGCCGAGCTGATAAAGAAATTGGAGAAAGTTGGGAACTACAACTTTGAAATAGTCAGTAACTTTATCTACCTCGGCACCGCCGTAACCGAAAAAAATGAAGCCAGTTCTGAAATAAAACGGAGGAAAAATACGCTATACAAGACACTGATACTACCCGTGCTACTGTATGACTCCGAAGCATGTGTACTTGTGAAAGCAGATAATGCGGTACTTGGAGTATTTAAGAAAAAAATCCTTTGTAAAATATATGGGCCAGTCTGCGTTAATGAAGAATATGAGCTGTATGACAAGGATAGCATAGTTAAACGCATCAAAATACAACATTTGCGTTGTTGTTGTTCCAGCAGTATGTTGCCGATGAAAGACTCCATGGGGCCAATCCTGTATGTACAACCGGCTGCCATGGGATTGCGTTACATTTGTGTTGGCTAGGTCATGTTATAAGACGGATGAAGAAGCTCTAGCAAAATCTTTTGATGGCGACCATAAAACAAAAACGCAAAAGGGGAAGACCAAAACCCCGCCCGCACGGGATAGCTGTGAGCACCACAGATACTGGTGCAATGAACACCAATCTGTGTGGTTTTCATTGTTGTCACGAAAAGCTTAGCTGCGAGCTACCGAGTGCGTCCACAGGTTGCGTATAGTGGAATGTTCCATATGGAGTAGCTGCAATGGCAGTCGCGGATAAGCGGAGGTATCGAGCGGAGGGTCTCAGTGAGAGGCCGAGCGGCACCGGCTCTTGCCCAAATACTGAGTGCCTTTAATGATCGATATGAAAAGGCAAGCTATTGGCGCCATTAAATAACCGGAACGAGCTTGGTCACTCTGATGGAGTGACCAAGTGGAGAGCAACATCTCGATACTGGGTGTTAGAGATTGGAAGAAAAGCGCAGAAGATCGAGTCGCATCGGCATCTATTCTACGTTTTGCTAGAGGAATAAATTTTTCGTAATGACTCACACAGGAACAGGAGAAGGAAATTGCCTTCTAGTTCTTACCGTTGAACCATCCAGATCGCTTTAAAAAGCCTAACAACTTGCGAATGTTCACATTCGCTAAATCAGACAAGTTCTCAAAGAAATGAGAACCTAAAGAGGAACTCCTTCTGGCTTCCAGAGTGGGACACAGACACACCAGATATTCTATAATCTCTTCTTCCTCGACGTCCTCCCAGATTCGGCAAAAGTTGTTACAGGCAACCTTCAGTTTATCAACATGTTTTCCGATTAGACAGTGACCTGTCATGACGAACACAATGACTGAGACGTCTGTTCCAGCCAATGACAGCAAAGCAGTAGACCTCTTTAAGTCTAGATTAGGCCCCATAGTTTTGAAATTCTCACAGCCTCCTCCTTGTGACCATCTATCATTCGTTGCCCTTCGGGCCTGGTCCTGAAAACTAAGCGTACATGTCGCTAGAGTCATACCCACAGATTCCAGTATACCTGGAATGTATAAGGTAGTTCCTAGTCCCGCAAGCTCTTCTGCTTTAGAATTCCCTGGGATATCTCTGTGGCCCGGCACCCAGAACAGGTGAATTTTGAACTGTTCAGCCATATCGTTGAGAAATGTGCGACAGTCGAGGGCGGTTTTTGTGTTCAGAAATACGTTCTCCAGGGATGGCTGCCTGGCTGTCTAAGAAGATATTTATGCCAATCGTCGTAATGACATTATATCTTAGCCATTCCACCACTTCCTTAATTGCAAGGATCTGTGCTGGATACACACTGCAGTGGTCGGGTAACCTAATTTTTATCAAAAAGCGGCTCAGGTAGGTTGCTTGGAACATCGGATATTGTGTCAAGGATAACACAGTTTGCGTAGCCGCCACATGACCAATAAGAAAGCTCACTTAAGCCACAATGTCCAGAGGCATAAGATGTAGCATTAAATTCAGTGCATCAGATGGTGTCGTACTCAGTGCGGCTGTGATGCACAAACAAGCCATCCTTTGGATCCGGTTAAGTATTGAGCAGCAGGTGGATTTTTGAAGCGCCGTCCCCCAGACCACAACACCCTGTAGCATTATAGGTCTGACAACTGCAGTATATACCCATGCATGACACGCGGTCTAAATCTTCAACTTTTGTCAATGGCTCTCTTGCAGGTGTATAGGGCAAGAGTGGCCGTTCTTGCCCTTTCCAAAATTTTGGATTTGAAGTTCAATTTCCTGCCCAGCAAAACACCCAGGTATTTTGCGCTATCTGTAAATGGAACATTCTCTCCACCCAAGGAGACAGGTTCAACTGTAGGCAACTTGTATCCTCTGCTGACCCATCTTTTTAGATCCACAGATCTCAAGCCTGCCGTAATGCGTCTTTTAGTAAGTAAGTTATTAGTAAACTTTCTTACTTTAGAGTTTATGCCCAGAAACTCCAACTCCTTCATGATTGACGTAGGTTTTACATTATTGAAAGCACCTTCAATGTCAAGAAATGCTACCATTGTATATTCCTTGACACCGTTGGAACCCTCTATGTAGCCGACTAGGTCGTGAAAGGCTGTTTCAGTGAATTTGCCTTTACTATATGCAGCTGCCGCGACAGGCGATCTCCTGGGGTATTTACCCAAAGATATGTTTCTATCAACCTCTCAAGAGTCTTCAGCATAAAGGATGATATACTAATAGGACGAAAATCTTTCGCCTTCGTGTGGTAGGGTTTTTCTGACAACCTCTTCTGGTGCCACGTTGTCCGTTAGAGAATTTCCCGGGAAATGTGTATCAACGAGTAGTTCTAGTGTTTTCTCACTAGACATTGTCCATACATTCTCTGACTTCTGAATATACCCCACCGCAATAGGTCTCGGGGACAGAATCTTCCTTAGCCTAGAGGCCTCAGATGTATCCTCCACGGAGCTGCAGAATTCTACCCAGGATTTGTTCTGAGCCTTTCCAAGCTCGCCCCTATATTTTCTTAGCTCAGCCTTATAGTGACTTAATCGTGTGGTGCTCTTACGGCTTTTGCTCTGTTGAAGCGTTTTCTGCAGTCCTTCATTAGACCAACCAGCTCTGGGGTCCACCATGGCGGCCGCTGTTTGCCACTTGCTTTGGCACTAGGGCATGCTGACACAAGCGAGTCATTCATTCATTCACCAATATGTCTATATCCTCCGTAGTCCGCATCTTAAGGCTTAAAGGCGGTTTGTGGAGGGCTTAATTTTTTATGATATATAAGAACTTGGTCTACCCAATCCAAGGTTTATGCTATATGCAGTCCGACCAAACTTTATACATGTTTTTATAGCTCGAAGTTGTTGCCGCCAATGCCAAGAGAAATAAACTCCTTAAAGCCAAAATCAATAAATTATAAAATTAATAACATTTCAAAAACTATAATACGTTACTGATTTTTGATACTGTCTTGGAATGTTTTGCTTGCAATATGCCACCATATGTTTAGCTTGCACAGCGATGTCATATGATTTGTTCCTTTGTAACAGAACGCGCATTGTTGTCTGCTTGTTTACATTTGCAATGCCATACCTATGTGACGTACATTGGCACCAAATGAATGCCGCTGAATGAAAGCGTAACGTATGTCGCCTTAGTAGAGGGAAAGCTTCAAACATCTGTCAGCAACAAACTATAACAACATACTCATACGTTGTTTTAACGTGCGTTAACTTGTGTTGGCTGCAGAACTACAGAACTAGCTTTGTACTTCTCACACCTATTTCCAGCCACCATCACTAGCAATCAACCGGCTCTTGCATAAAATGGTGGAGTATTTTTATTGTTGTAGTTGTATGTATCGTATGAACTTCACATGAACGCACGTTTTATTAGCGTGCGTTGTGTGGCTCATGTGGGTGTATGTGTGTAATGAGTAAGCGGCCTTTGTATGTGTGGCAATAATTAGTTTGGGGTTGTAGTGTTGTGTGGTGATGATGCTGCCCTCTGTGTAAAACTCTTTCTTTTCCACCATAAATAAAGAATTATTATTTCAATTGTTGTTGGGAATCATTTAAACCATTTGTGTTTGGCAAAATAAATTCCTAACCATTGCTTGGGTATAATGGAATCTGAACAGATTATAAGTGAAGTGAAAAAAAGACCCGTCATATGGGACTCAACCGAAGAATGTTACAAAAACAAAAACATGAAAATGGATGCCTGGATGGATGTAGCGGCCAGCATAGAGCCTACCTTTAGAAACATGACTGAGGCTGAACAGAAACTTGTGCGTAAGTATCTATTTGCACTGGTGTGATTGAATTGCAATGTCTCATTTTTTGTTTCCCATCCATATATTTATAGTGCATGATATATCCATGAAATGGAGATCGATAAGAGACAATTATGTACGCTACAAAAAGAAAATGTCGGAAACTTCTTCACGAAATGGTGGAACTTTCGACGGCAAGCCATTACGTTCCTATGTGCATGCCAAGCAATTGAGATTTCTCAACAAAAGTTTGATGAAGGAGGCAGCGGCAGCAACACCGCCCACCTCGCCACCTCCCACTTCACCACCACCAAGTGCCATTACTGATTTTATAGATCCCATGGAGTTGGTACAAACACAAGTTTTTGCCTTAGAGACCATCCCAGATTTTCCTAAAATTGAAACGGAAGATGTCAATACAACAACCTGTTCCTATAGCCTACCACCTAAAATACCAAGGCCGGCAAATTATGTTAAGCAGATGAGACCCTCTGGTGCAACCATTAATACAAACACCTCGCCATCGACATCGATGTTGTCTTCATCCTCATTGGCACCTTTGCCTTTATCTTTGGAAGAGAAACTAAGTAAATTTATGGAAGATCACAAAGCCAAGGCAATAGATGAAGATTTGTCATTCTTTGAGTCTATGCTTCCCACCATAAAACTTTTGAATAATGATGAAAAACTTGAATTTCGAATTAGGACACTGCAATTGTTGCAGGATATAAAGAGAAAACACGACAATTTACCCCCTGCAGAAAATGTAACCACTTATGACTATGTGTCAATAAAACAAGAGATATAGAGACGCGGTTTTGTAATAAATTCTATAAAGAAAAAAGAAACTGAAGATCTAATTTTTTGGTAGGAAAACATAGGTTATAGGTGATTTTTCAATCATTCCGGCTCAAGATCAAGATGCTTTCTATTCAATGAATAGCATAGCACAGACTTTATAAAAGTTTAGCAAGAGTGACGCAATTTCTGATACGCCATGTATCTTTATCAACACTTTTGTCAAATTGATTAGGGTGATCTGTGACCCAACGACTATTGAGTACGGTGTAGAGCAGGCTTTTCTTCTGAAACAGGGCTCAATAAGTCCTCTAGCCCTCCCACGCGCAGTAAGCGAGCAATCCGACACAAACTAATCATCAATGCTTAGAACAGCAGGACACATCAACATTGCCAAACTCTTTTTGTTGTGGCAACTTGAATTTTAATTTTTAGTATAAAAACAGGCAAATGTGTTATTTCAAATTAAAGGAAAGTACTTGTACTTCCCCGGCTTTCGCGTCTAACAGATACCGGCACTTAGGGGGAGACACAATTCCAGACATGAACCAACTTAGGGTAGTGGTATTGAAAACAATTAAGGATATTGTAAGTAGCACGGAATTCCTAACGTAAAATTTTCATTTTAGTGGTTACTTTGTTGTTTTTAGAACGCACAACAAGTCGATTACTGGCTTAGGTGTATGTCCATAGTGGCATAGGGCGTACTAATCTGCACCCTCTTTTTAACCTAACCTAACTTGTACTTCCTCTAAGTTTGAGTTGGAATTATGGCAGGATATCAAGCCCACAATGACTTCCATCAATAAGAAGTAACTGTGCAGGTGGACACTAGGATGATTTCGAAATAACTGATGTCAAGGCGATAACTGGGATCACAAGCGATGTGTTACAAACAAACTGACGAGTTTAGTGTACCCCCTAATTTTTGATTTGATCAGCGAACCCAGCCCAGCTTTCCAGAGGAGGCTTAAACGCTTTGAACAGCAATTGAATTGGTAAATTTTGTCAAAAACAATGAAATTTTTAACCCCGTGCCCCAGAGGCCTTACTACGCTTATGACCAAGAAGATCTAACAGTATGAGCGAAATAGTAGGACGTGCGAAATATTGTAGGTAGACTGGATCCAGAGTGAACTAGTAGTAATTAAGAAGGTTTACATGGCAACCGGATTGGGGGCTACCGCCTCTGTATACGTGTTTTGTCCTTTTTTTTGTTATGGGAGAGGAACATCCCAGAGAGCCTGGTTCGCACGCTACAGGTCCGTGCCGGGATTGAAGAGAACTCCGGACCTAGGTTATGTACAGTTTGCCAGAACCACATCCATCATCCGTAGGAGTCTGTGAAGTGTAACCGGTGAAGCGGTGCATTTCCGTTCGTGATCTTGGATAACATCATTACGGCAGTACAGTCCTACTGAGTTTTGTGCAAGG
The DNA here is from genome assembly GCF_963082655.1 of Stomoxys calcitrans. NCBI lineage: Eukaryota > Metazoa > Arthropoda > Insecta > Diptera > Muscidae > Stomoxys > Stomoxys calcitrans. Next base: position 24,578,995 of record NC_081555.1, on the reverse strand, counting down.
TGCTGTGCAAATGTTGTTAACAGTTCAAGTTCTTCGTTGCCGGACTATGCGACTATTTGGACTTCTGCCGCGATGCAATATACGCAGCAGCAGCACCACATGACAAATATTGCTGCGCCAAGGCTTGAAAATGCATCGTTCTTGCAATTTAATAACAATGGTCTTCGAGGCAAGATTGATGAGATAGTGATCCTTATGAGTTGGAAGAATATTATGATCGTAGCGATAGAGTAAACATAGCATAGAATAACACCTGTACTTTTCACAGTTGTTACGGTTACAATGCAACGTTGCAGTAGATATCGCACACGGAATGTGGGCGTGGGACTGATTTTTTATACACCATTCCGTGCAGTACAGACCAATCTCGCCTGCGCAGGGCATGTCCCCTATATATGCAGCGTTGGAGGGTATGGTTAAGGTTCGGTCCGACACTGCCGAGATAGAGCTACACATGAGTACATACCGCCGGTCAGATGTTGTCACTTGGATTATGGGCCCAACTTTAGAAGCCTGTAGCCTGGTAATACTCGCTTGGTACAAGGGGACTTTTATGCGCTTAAAGTTTTATACCATTCTCTCCTAGTTAATGACCAAATGGGCATGACTTTATGACTTTAGAAAATTGGCAGCTCCACGTTTTGCGTCGTGAATGAGAATGTCCCACCAGAATTTCAGGTAAATGCTAGACATTTTTATTGCATCACTTGGTCTAGTAAATTAGGTCTCCTGGCAAGTCACCATTTCATTGGGATCTCACCACCATGCCATAATTCTCACCATTGAACGACCATCCGATTTCATAACCTTTGAACGCCGTACGTATATCAAGCAGAAGAAAGCAGGTTGGGACGGCTTCATTTATACACCCATCGCCGCTTTTGTAAGCCAATGTCAAGTGCGCACCAACTTCCCGGTGTAGCCAATGGTAGTCGCAAAAGGAGCCTGCTGGGAATCGTTGCCCCGACCCTATTGATCCCAGAATAGGCAAACTGAACCTGGAAGTCAGTGGGGTGATCAACGAACATACGTGGATAGAGCACTAGAAGTAATGTAATAAAGGCGCCGGCTTTGGCAAGTTGTGGTATAAAGTTAAGACACTTTCGAAGAGGGATGACAAGTTCTCCGTCACTTTTGGCGACGTAAAAGTGAATGAACCGAAAAGATGATGTAAAAAGGCAGGGAGGCGAGTCATTTGTCGCATCAGTTGCTTCAAGCTGATGAAGAAACAATTGGAATCGGCATTGACGATGACTGATGCTGTAGAAATTGGGTGTACCGGCAGTTGAGTCCTGACAAAGATCCTCATCCTGTCTATGAGCACTCTCTTTGTTCCCGGCATCTGGAAAGCGGGCAGAGTTATCCAGCTCTTAAAGCATGGAAAGGTCCGGCAAGGGGTGACTATGAGCACCATATGGGTTGGAACTGCGAGCTCCGATTTGTGTGGTGTTTATCCTCATAACGAGAAGCTCAACTGGGAGCTACCGGATGCGTCCGCAGGTTGAGGTATATACAGTTGCTGCAATAACAGTTGCGGACAATCAGCGATATCGAGTTGTTGTTGTTGTAGCCACATTTGCATATGGAGGTGGCGATCCTCGTCAAGTTCCTGTAGGTGAGCAAGTTTGTTCCAGTCCAAAGGACCGGTGGCCGCGGGAACAGGGTGGCTGCGACTCTCCGCTCGCTACCGCTGATTGTCCGCGATTGCCGTTGCAGCTACTCCGTATGGAGCATTCCACTATCCGCAACCTGTGGACGCGCTTGGTGGCCCGCAGCTAATCTTCTCGTGACAGCCATGAACACCACCCAGATCGGACCTCAATGTTCCAGTCTGTGTGTTGTTCACAGCAGGAGAAATTTTTACATACCATAGCTACCACTGAAAAAAATTCTGATGTTCCTGCCAGGATTCGAACCCACCGTTCAGCGGCATAGGTGGACATGCTAATCTCTGCGCTACGGTGGCCTCCTGCTGAAACGTGGTTCGTGCCATAACACCTCTTTACCTTAATACCTCTTATTAGTGTAAGTCAGTTGGAATTGTAAATGGACCAAATCTGTCCATGTTTAGATATAGCTCCAACATCTGTACTGATTTTGTTCCAAGTTTATCTCATATAAATCTATGGCCCCATTTCACTTCTTGAACTTCTGTAGGGCGTAGTTATTGACCGATTTAGCCAAAATGTTGCAAGGCTATCTCGCCTTAACTTGTTTTCTTGTTCTCTTCTGGGGTGAACACAATGTAACCAAGTTCTCCCATTATTTATTGTATAACAATAATTAAAAACAATAAAAAGAACTTTCGTCTTTCTTTTTTCAGCTACGTTAAAGAACTTCATACATTCCTAAAATCTCGCCCAGATATATTGGCCAGTGAATTGGCCAAAAATAAAACGCGTAAAAACGAAAACAATAATACAAATGCCACAAACACTGCCAAATCAATACCCAAGCCAGAAAAGGTTGCCAATGACACAACAAAGGCGGCTAAGGATGCGCTAAAAGAAAAGCCAGTGGTAAAAGAATCTCAAAACTCCTCTTCGAATTCAAGTCAAAATTCGGAGAAACTACCACAACAAACTGCAGAAAAGCCCAATAAACGCAAACGTACACCCACTCCACCATATTCCAATGCCACAACATCTTCAACGTCCAGTGGCAATGCAGCAAGTGGACCATCAACCTCAGCGGCAGCAGCTGCTACTGGTTCCTCCTACTCCCACGTTACACCAGCGCCTGGCGAAATACCCATATTTACAACAGAATTTTTGGAACACAACAAAATGTACGATATGGAATTACGCTCGCTACGTAAATCCAAATCCGATTTGGAGCAACAGAATTTCGTCTTGGAAAAACATGTCGAAAATATGAAATGTGGTGTGGAAAAAATGCAATCGGAAAATAATGATCTGCAAGAGAAAAATAGACTGTTGGAAGTGTATTTGGAGAAACTAAAGAAAAAATTGGCACAAGCTTTGGGTGCACTGCCGCTGCCCTCGGCCCCAAATGGTGCCACTGTGGAAAATATTGACAAATATATGCAGGACTTGTATAAAATGTCCACCTCGAATTCTCATGGGCCAGCTACATTGAATAAGGCCAAGGATATCATACGCAAATTAGATTTACAAATACAATTGTAATTTTTTAGCTGCCCTACATATGTAAGCACATTGCAAATTCTTCATAAGCGTATAGAAGATATACACCCTTCAATATTTAGTTTACTTAGGAGAGATAGAGGTACTTTTCGAAAAGTATTTACATTTAGTTTTAGTAGGTCTAAGCCCTTAATATGTACAAAATTGATATCGTTTGCAGTTCACTTTCTGGAGTCATATTAAATTTGGTTATATGAAGAACTGAAACTCATTGAGACTGAAATCTTATATGGGGTTATATTAATTGGTATATTGCTGCCATGTGTTTACCGTTTGCTTTTGCAATTTTAAGCTAAAATTGGTGAAGTTTTTTTCTTCTTGTATTAAATATTTCAAATTATGTTGTGTATATTGCTTTTTTTGAAGCCACCTTTTTAGTGAAGGGTCGTTTTATTTTAAGTTCCTAATAAAACCTTGTAAAAACCCGAAGATAAAACACTTTTCTTTCTTAAACGCACTGCTTTCAAGCACCAGGTCCGGATAATGTATCACCGATCGAACTACAAGCTGTGTGCGATAGACAGGATATCTGGGTCTTTGTACCAATCATATATCTGGAGATGAGGGGATATAAAGGATATTTTCATTCTAAAAGCAGGCAAACCGTACCACACGAAAGCAAAAGATTTTCGTCCCTGTTTTTCTTTATGCTAAAGGCTTTGGAGAAGTTTATACATACATAAATCAGGGCGAAGATTTCTATTGATCTTTGGTCTCGACAACTACACCGACACCATACTCCATCACCGCGAAGTCCAAGCCCCGTAGAGTTAAAAAAGCAGACCTCCAGGGTATTTTCACCCTTCTCAATCATGTTTAACCTCTGCTCTCTCTTACGTCCCTCTACCCGCTTTTAATACCATGAGCAGGATCTCAGTCTCAGTCCTCGTGGCACTGGACCTATCGAAGGCTATCGACAAGGTCAGCCATACTAAATTATTTGAGAACATCGCCAACGCGTGACGAATTATGTGTGGCCTGGGTGACGAATTATCTGTGTGGTCGCCAGTCATTTTGTGGAATTCAGGGATAAGAAGTCGAAGCACCGTAGAGTGAAACAGGGAGTTCCCCAAGGTGGGGTGATATCTCCGGCACTGTTTAACCTCTGCCTATCCTCCAATCCACTCCCTCTGCGATAGGTTGTACGTCTACCTCAACGAACTGCAAGAAATCTGAAGATATCTGCCACCAAATGTTCAGCTATATATATTATTCACTATAAACACGCATGAGGTGCGTAAAGAACTGCAACACAAATGATTTTTAGTTTTCTAGCCAACATTAATATCAAGAATAAATTTTTGGAACTTTAGAAGCTTCCAAAAGAATATGGGAAATTACTGAGTAGCTGAAAGTGGTGCAATAGTGACTTTAGAACAATGGCTTCTAAAAAAAGTATCCAAAGTCCAGCGTCTATTGACAAAAACTGTATGATGGCCAGATTTCATAGAATATTTATCTTCTTCCAAGCGATACTGTCACCGAGACCACCAAGTAAGAAACTAAACATTCCGCAAATCGTTGGTTTAAATAGTTAATAAACCGATATCTACTCTCGTGCTTAGAATTAAAAATCGAATCGAATGCCGTTATTAGGTCCCAGAGCTTCTCTGTCGCAATTAAGATCCGAATGGTGTAGCAACTAAACTTGTATCGCTCGAGGCTGGACGATATGATTCGTTATATCAATCATTTATTTACATGCGCGGACAGATAGGCTAGTCTGATTCCAGAATCACTATGGACAGTTCCGATTGAGGCAACCAGATTTCTGGAGCTATTTAGATCTAGAAACCAGCCGGTTCAGAAAAGTAGGTACATCACATTTTCTTTATTGCTTCCATTTGTTGTTGATTTTAAACTAGACTAATTTCCCATAGTCCTTCACTACATTGTATGTCAACCTTATCCAAAAATAAATACCGTGGGATTGCTGTAGACAAGACTTCACATAAATTACAAAGATGATTATGAGTTAACACAGACTGCAGGGTAATACTCTTATAAGGGGTGGGAAGTAGAACCGATACCATAAGGGGTGGTTGTTAGGGTGCCGGCATAAAGTGCATGCAAAAAAGTTTGTCTGCATAGTGCAGCCTCTTTCCTTTGTTTTTTATTTAGTTTTGTAAAGTTTCACACTTGGCAAGGTTTGCTGAAGGTTGTCTGGATTCTATGCATGCCAAAATGCACCATATACATATATACATACATACAACAACTACAATATTTTGGCAATGGATAAATCTCTGTCGAGTAGTTAGGGGATGAGAAATGAGATTAATGCTGCTTGCACTGAAGACACAACAGCATGCGATGGCACTTTGGCATTTGTTATGCGTTCATATGTTTGATTGGGAAGTTGGCAAGAGTGGGAGGTATTTGAACTGAGGTTTAATTCCGAGGACAATAATGACGTCACGTGCTGCTTCAATGCTGGGAGTATGCCAAATACATGCATATGTGTAATGATGAACTCTCATGGTGATAATTAACTTTGTGAATTATTAAAGGTTAAAAGTTGGAAGGCTAAAGGCTTTGGTTGTAACTGCTGGGAAACCGAAATAATAAGCTCCAATGATGATGATGTTTAAAAATATATTTTGTGAAAAGCATTTCGTATTTGAAAGTTATAAAAAATTGAAACGGCCGATTTATTTTGCATTGCCTTTTTTTGGCGCCTCCATTTAAATTTATAGAGTTATCGAAGAGCAACATGTGTTATCGATACAAAAAAGGCATATTCACCACAGTTATTTATCATTGAATAAAAAGTTATGTTCTAAAAGCTATTTATTTGTACAAGATGAATAACAATTCAATTATTATAGCCACCATAATGCGGGGTATACTTATCTAGTCATTACGTTTGTAACTCTTCATTATATCGATTTGCGACCCTTTAAATTGTATATACTATGGAAATTACGATAGCGGTCGAACAAACAGTGACGTCTGCTTGAATTTTTGCTCATGGGCCGAATTGATTCATATTTGGTTAAACCTATTGATTCCATTTGGATAAAATTTTGCACGTAGCGTTTTGTTAAGACTTTGAACATCCGTGTTCTTTAACCTGATATGGCTCCCATATAAATCGATCTCCCGATAAGTTAACGACCTACGACCCCAACAAGCTTCAACTTTTTGGTGATTTAAGAAACTTAAGTTCATTTGTATACATTTTTAGAAGAATCAATCCAAAGTGGCAGGTTCCCAAGATTCTGCTCGATTTTAGTGTGTCAATGCTCTGCTGATCTTTCTCAATTAGTTTTGAATAGTTATCGAAAAACATGAGGTGTTATCGACAAAAAAATTCACAACTCACCATTTTTCGATTTACCACAACTTTTCTGCTTAGTTTCGTTTTTCTTTTAGACCGGCACGCAGTGCAATTAGAATATTCGGATTTATGCTTTTATTTTCGCTCTTATTTAGTACAAAATTAAATTTAAATATCTTTCGGCATTACGAAGTGAATTTGTCTTAAGAAAAATATAGTTTATTTTCCAAGAAATGTGAAATTTAATAGCAGAACAAGTTGGATAAATTAGCCAAACTGATGCATCGTTCCGTGTTACCATCTAACAACTACCTAACATTTCACTTGAACTGTGAGTCGCGCTTTAGTTGCTGTTGCAATTTTGGATTTTAGTTTTCCAATAACTTTAAAAAAAGTTCGTATTAAAAGCTAACAGTTAAGCTATGAACAGTCCTATTTACAGAAGTTTATTTTAAACAACTCGGTTCACACTCACCACCTGATTGTATTTTCACCACAAACTGAATAGCCATTCCTTCATTCTCAACCATTCGTAAATAAACCAATCCCCCATTATACTTTTGTACGGGCCGTATGTGGTAGTATGGGTATGGGCGCATTCAAGTAAGTGAGCATATTATGTGTGTCAGGGATGGAAAAATCAGTAATATAGTACTTTTTCCATCCGAGGAGTACCCTCGCGACCGACCTTTTCAAACGCTACGAATTTTTCGATCAATTCGGACAATCTTTCGCTACTGCCATCACCAATGTTTTTCTGTGTAATCTGTAATGGTTGATACTAGCTGTATTTACCAGTCTCGCCAATGTGCCCAGATTCACTGAATAAGGCTAAGTCAAGCGATCTGCCGACATACAATTTTTTTTTTTAATTTTTGGCAGTACTTGCCATTGAGGCGATAAAATTAGCCGCTTAGATACACGGGCATAGCATTTTTCTCCATACAAACTAAACAAGAAAATCCGCTTAAGGGGTAAGTAAAACACCCCTATTATGTGCGTTTTTAACGAAATTTTTTCGTGATTACCTTATTTAGATAATAGATTTTGATTTTGTTATCATTAAGATTTTTGTTGTGTTTTAAAAAAGTAATCGCGAAAAATATATTTCTCCAATTGTGAAAAACGAATATAGTACCAGCCATAAGGCAGAAGTTTTCCAGAGAAATATTTGCGATTGTGTAATGGCTTTCATTTTCCATTCAAAGAAATTTTCGATCATAAGCTTGTCTCGAAAGAGAAGTGACATCACAAAGAAATGATCCTCGCTCATCAGGCAAACCAAAATTCAGATCTTTGGAATCTCTGCACAAGATAAAAATACTCTTTCGGTCCAAAAAGCTCCTTTTTCGGTACAATTTTAAAATTAATATTTTCCATCTCTGGTTTGAAGTGAGAGCACAAAATTATTGTGCTCATTTTGGGATTTGGGGGGAGAGCACTGAGCACAAACACCGCAACCGACAACCAAGGTGCCATGGTTGATTCCATGAACACACTTAGTTTATATTTAGCTACCGGCCCGAACGGCTCCAAAGAAACGGAAACGGAAAAACTCCCGAGTTATGTTATGTCGTACCGTCGCGTTATTAGATTGTCCCTTAAGTGTTACGTTTATTTATTGTAAGGGAGGATTTTAAGCTCAATGATCAAAAACTTCTCCCCAAAGAAATGTGTTTGCGTATTTGCCTACCGTAACAACAACATCATATTAAATATTTGGAATTGTTCGTGCGTGCATTGAGAGTTGTTGTGATTGAAACACACATATGCAGTGAAAAATCGAAAAATCTTTTGCTAAAGATATAAATGGTTAAAAAAGAATAAAGAAAACAAGTGTGCTATGCCATGAATGCAGAATAAAACAAAATATTGCGAATATATAAACAAAAAGTAAATTGCAATTTGGCCAAAGAATAAAGTGTCACAAAAGTTTCTCCAAACGAATCTGGTCAAGTGTTTTCGTGCAAATCTATGAAATCACAAAAATTTGTGCAAAACAAAAGTATCCACACTTGCTGTGAGATTGTGTGCGTGTTTGTGTTCATGTAAAGTGTAAATTATTTATGAAATTTATAAAATTTATACAGGTGTATAAAGATAAATCAGAAACTACACACATACATATAAACAACTATTCTGTGCGCGCCTGCTCACCCTATCATACACATATAATACACGTGTGAATGAATGTAACCCCCTAACCAAGTCAATATCTCTGTGGAATACAACAACTTTTATTTATCACAAATTCTGAATCTTGAAATCATGTCAACGCTATTGTCAATGCTGTCATTGTTGTTGTTGCCTTACTGTTAAAGTATCCAAAGCTTCTTACCTTTAACGAAAATATTTGTGAGTGCGCGCCTCATCAGCAAAGTTACATTTTAACAAAGTGGCTATTTTCCGTTATTTACCCGCAATGTGTGTGGTGCATGTATGTATGTGTGTGTTTATGCTCAAGTGACAAGTGGCGGTTGTTTAATACACAACAAAACCAAAGGAATACTGTGAAAACCCCCTTCTAGCGATATTCTCATCGATTAAGTGTTGCTGTGTCTTGTTGGTAGGTGCAAACATAATGTTGGATAATTCTATACAAATTTTACTATTACTTTCTCTTTTATGGGAGTTAAGAATTAGTCGTCATTGTTGTTCATTAGTTAATGCTTATTATTTTGGCACCCTTAGAACTTTGGTTTCTCCACCCCCACCCTTTTTGAGAGAGATTCAGTAAAGACAGCAGCTGTATGTAAGCATTGCAACATAGATTGCTTGATAGCTTTGAGTTTGTTTTTGGCATTCTATTTTTTTTATATGCTTCTGCCGCGACCTCCCCCACCTTTTGGTGATGTTCCAAACTCGTGTTGGATATTTATGTTTGAGTGTTTGTGTGTGTGAAGAAGTGATTTGCGATAAGACAAGTTACAGCAGTTGTCACCTTTGTTTCATTTTTGGTGCTCTCACTCTCTCTCTCTCTTTCACTCTCCACCTCCCCTCTCTAAAAACTTTTTATCTCATGAGAACAGAAAATCAATAAATTCTTCATGAGACGAACGCATTGCCCCTGTGTTACTCTTGTATGTAGTGACTTTTGCTTTGGTGTTGAAAAACAAGTCATATAAAATATAATATTAACCGATGTGTTGCGTTTTTTGTATATATTGGCAAAAAATATGCAACCTTGAATTTTCGATTTTAATGCATCTTCGTCTCTACATGCAATTTTTAATAAGTTGCATCTTTAACTAGGGGAAGTAAGGTCTGAAAGAAATATAGTTTAGGGGGAATTAAGCATAATTTGAGAAGCAAAAATGATTTAAAATTAATTAATTTACATTTCTTGTAATGAATGATTTTAAACTTAAAGAATGGAGTGAACTTTTCTTGGACGTTAAATTTAAAAATTTTAATATATCAAGGTTGGTAGAAAAATAGCCAAAAATATAACTTTTTAGGATGATTCTACCTAGAGTTAAATAAAAGGCTTGGATCTATAGATCGACACAGATGGATTTCTAGAGGAACACAAGGTGTGGTGTCTCTATTACATTGATATATAGCCATGAGCAATATTTTATTGTCGCTGGAAGAAAGTCGTGTGCTCAATGATAAGGTACCTATTTTTATAGCCAAGTCCCAACTGCATTGGGACTTGAGGAAAAGTTTTTGAGCATTGGGTTTAAAATTGAATGGGGCAGCACGTATTGATATGTGAGAAGTTTGTCTCCGACTGCTTAAAGGAATGCTCGTGAGCAAATTTTGAAAAAAAGTGGTGTAAAAGTGTTCGCGCAATCTGATGACGCACAGTGGTATAGAAACAAAATAACGAAAATAAGTCTGCCATTTTCGAACGTATAAAGATATCCTTAAGAAATTTTAAGTGGATATAACTGAGGGGCCGCATAAGGACCTGGGGCCATTGGTGGCCCTTCAAAGTTTGTCACCTCGACCCTAAACAATTTTGTTCGGGCTGCCAAAAGCGCATTTATTGTCTGATTTTAAAAATTTTTTATAGTGTAGTATTTTATAGTGTTCAAGATATTCGACTAACACTTTTTGTTTTTGAAAATTTCGTCCGTCTGTTGTAATCAGTTTACAGCCTTCAAAAATTGAGATATTGAGCTGAAATTTGGCACAGATACGTCATTTTGATGCTTTAAATGCTGTACTTTTTATTCGATTTTGCTGCAATTTGAAACAGTGAGTAGCTTAAGGCTTCCCGACATCTGACCCAAATATTATTCAGACCGGACTTTAATTAGATATAGCTGCCATATATACCGATCTGCGGATAAAGGGTTTGAAGCCCATAAAAGCTTTATTTATTACCCGACTTCGCCGAAATTTTAAACAGTGGGTTAATTTAAAGCTCCCGACATCTGACCTAAATATGCTTCAGATCGGGCTATATCTAGATACAGCTGCTATAAAAACCGATCTCTCGTTTAAGGGTCTGAAGCCCATAAAAGCTTTATTTTTTAACAGATTTTGCTGAAATTTAAAACAGTGGGTAGTTCTTGGTCTCCCGGCATCCGTCCAAAATATGGTTCGGATCGGACTATATTTAGATATAGCTGCCATATAGACCGATATGCCGGTTAAGTGTCTGAAGCTTATTAAGGGTTTATTTAATACCCGATTTTGTTGAAATTTGAAATACAAAATTCAACATTGACTTATATTTATTGGACCACTCAATGTCCATGCAGAATTTTGGGTGCATAAGTAATCCAATTTTCCCCGGATTGTGACGAAATGGAGTTTACATATATACCCGATGTGGTGGGTATCCAAAGTTAGGCCCGGCCGAACTTAATGCTTTTTTATTTGTTTTACTTGGCGTGTAAAGCCTAGTACTGACTTCGATTGTGCGGAAAATGTTGCTAAACATCAATTAAATTTTGTGATATCTCACAATGTTTCCAACAATGTTGCTAATTTGTTTAATTGTAATTAAACTTTTTTTATTTGGCGTTTAAAGCGTTGTTTTGATAGTATGACAGTTATATGTTGACATCATTGTTATCATATGTCAATCAAAACAAGAAAAAATTTTCCCCAATATTGATTTTTTTTTAAATACAAGGCAACTTATTTGTTTTAATGAAGATTAGAATAAACAAACAGATACGATGAACAGCTACCGGGTAAATGTTTTTTTTTTGGCCCGGCTCATGGGCCTATCCCGTGATCTATGACGCCAATGGAGTGGTGTTGTCTTTACCTCCCGTCATTAATGGTGATATCTCCAAAAAGATATCCCTAAAAACCAAAAATGTATTCATCGAATGTACTGCTACGGATTTAACCAAAGCTGTGACATAGGAAAGACCTCGTGGTTCTTTAACTTTCGCCGGCTTTCTATAAAGAAAGACATTGCTAACGAGCCATTTTAGCAAAGAGTAAAACGTCTGGTCGGGCGGCTCGATATTACAAGACGAGTTATTGGCGCTTTTAAATAACTAATGTCTATGACGTTCCCGCAGTGATCGTTTCTATGGACAGAAACGAGGTTGTTCATCTAAATTAGCTTTACGTAGAGCGCTACCATCGCATGAAAATGTGGCAATAACAACAACGTGGTGGGTTACATAGAGGGGAACTTGGAGACAGGCGACTTCACTTTGAAGGGGTTTTGATAACATAAAGTTAACTAGATTCATGTTATGCTGAAGGGCAGAATAATCACTGCTTCACCGGCAGAGGGTTCGATAAGGATGATTGTGACCTCTCTTGCAACTCTTGCTTTTCAATGAGATTCTCAAGTACTTCGAGGAGGAAAGGGTGAAGTTGATTGCCTATGCTGATGTCATCGTCGTATGGTTTGGCAGTCGCTTTCTCTCTACTATCCCGAATTTCTTTCCAGGTGCGCTGAGGAAGCTTTCTAGCGCTTGGCATTAACCCCAGAAAAACACAGCTAGTGTGGTGCAAAAGAAAAAGGAAGTTTGGCGAGTTTAGAGTCCAACCAGGGCTTAATGCTCTCTATTCATATCGCAACTGTATGGGCAGAAGCTGGGAACTTAGACCAGGGTCCATTGGATGTACACAACTGTGGTTCTGCCGATATGCACCTATGGGTGCTTGGTGTGTCATCGGGTCCTGGAGAGGGTGATGGCGAAGGTACAGAGTATTGTGGCGGTGTTGATATCGAGGGTGAGCACTGAATGCCATAACTGATCTGTACGCGATTCTTGATCTGTACCGTGATCTGCACTTGTTGTACGAGGAGGAGAGGGGGGGAAATAAAAAAAATTTTATTAGAAAAAGAAGCTACTTTATGTTTGGCATTACAGAGTGGCATTCGAGCGGGTCTAGACAACATTAATGCATACACTGTGGCAGATGTGGTGAAAAGCTACATGGCGAATGTAGCCCTTGGAAGGCGACCTTCACCTATTGCACCTGAATAAACTTACTCCCTCGGCAAACCAGAGTAGCTTTCTTCAAGTGCGTTCTGGTTGATGCATGTAAGATGTGTATCCTTAGCCATACCACCACTTCTTTAATCGTAAAGATCTCCGCTTGATACACACTGCATTGGTAATCTTCTCGATATTACCACTCAAAGTTCTTGAGATTACACCCCAAGCCTACCTGGTCGTCTAGTTTGGAACCATCCGTGTCATCCAGGGGTATTATAATTCCAATGGATTCTATCAGGAATAGTGGTACAGTACTTTTTATCAATAAGCGTCTCAGGCAGTGTGTAATCCAAAATGGCTGGGAAATCGGGCATTGTATCAAGAATAACGCAGTGTCCGTGGGCGCCGCACGGATTATGTGTACCGTTTTTGATAAAACATTTCATACCACATTTCGCGCAAATCGGTTTACAATAGTACTTATAATTGAAAATCAAGTGATATACTCGTATATGCATGGGAGCTATATCTAAATCTGAACCGATTCTTACCAAAAATGTATAGCATTTGTCTTTGGGCTGTAAAAGTGATGTATGAAAATTGATTTGATGAAAAATGCGATCTCAACCTTGATTACAAAAAAACGACAGACGGACAAACGATTTAGAAAGGACACATCGACAGATGGATATGGGGTTTTAATATGTTTTTCACCATCACAGCCACAGTAGCGATGTAGGGTTCAATATGTATTTTTATAATAAGTGCCACATGAAAGTTTCCTTTGCAATTTTGAGCTAGGACCGAAAATACTCAACTGGATTCCCTAGAAGTCACTACGTCCAATTTGGAAGCCGACGGGTTATGGTTAACTGATAGTCATAAAATTGCGTACTTTGCTTGTTGGGATCGAAAGGCAAAAAAATGTTTTTTCTTGGTTGATCTCTAATGGATATCTTGGTTGTCGGAAATATCTAGGACGAAGTCCATCTGTCTGCTGAAACCACGCTACAGTCTTTAAAAATTAAGATATTGAGCTGAAATTTTGCACAGGATATTGATATCGAAATATACATAGCCTTATATAGCCGCGTTATAGGTCGATCTCCCTATTTTGGGTTTATGGCCCGTAAAAGTTGTATTTATTACGCGATTTGGCTCAAATTTGGCACAATGTGTGTTGAGATCCCCAACATCAATGCGGTCCAAATCGGATTATATCTCAATATTGCAATATTGCGATTTTCTTATTTAAAGTCTAAGCCCATAAAAGGCGAACTAATTACCTGATTATAATGAAATTTAGACAATAATTTAAGTTAAGTTCTTTGTCCCGATTTAAGTCATAGACCCATAAAAGCAGCATTTTCGGCCGATTTCACTGAACACAGCATAGTTAGCTGTGTTAGGTGTCCTTGCCGAGTACGGCTTGGATCCGACCTTTTTCGATATAGCCCCCATAAATACCTATCTCCCGGTTGAAGGTCTTTCACCCATAAATTTAGCTGAAATGAAGTGCAGTGAGCTATGTTAAACCCCTACATATCCTCCCCGAATATGATGCAGATCGGATCATATTTGGATAAAACGGTCGTATATATAGATCGATAAGACCCGTTTATTTTCCAATGTTGTTGATATTTTGAAGAGTGAAGTTTGGTCGAACCAAACTCACCGCGCAAAGATCTCTACAAATGCTATCCATAGTGGAAGGTGTATAAGATTCGGCCCGGCCGATCTTTACTTGTTTTGAATATTTCGCGAATATGAAAAGAAACTGAAATTTTTACCCCACAAATATGAAATTTGAGTATAATGCTGGCACTTAATAATTTATTCGGTTTTGCTGGTTCCGCAATTCTTGATAAGTTTAATCAAAATTATCGTTTTATGCAGTTTTTTTTTTTAATTCTGAATTTTTAATGTCTTATGCTTTCCTGATGATGACGCTACAGACGCTTTGAATTAATATGTTAACCGAAAACCACAAAAAGTTGCTGATATTAAATTAACGAAACGTGACTTTTAGCTAAGAAAAACAAAAAAAAGAAAACAAAAAAGCTATTGGCTATTTGGATGCCCAAGATAAACTTCAAACTAATCATTTATCTAACGATCGCACTAACCCCACACACACACACTCAGAATTAATTCAAATCTTTATAAAAGCATTCTCAACACAACAACTTGTGTTGTTGTTGATTGTTTGTTTTTGTTTTCATTGAAATTTACTCAAGAGAAGTAAAACAGCTGTTTGAGTGCAAGTCTCCACCACCACCACACACAACCACCTTAGTCTTTGTCAGAGTTGCCATACCCTTTGCTTGCCCCACCCCTTTTTTTCATGGGGTTATAATAAAACCAGTGGCCAATGTTTGCTTGCAAAGCGTATCAGGTTATTAAATTTTTCCAAATAAACAAATAAATTTTCACAAAGATTGAAATTCCATTGAAGTGGATTATTCTGTTGAAAATTCTTTGTAGCTATTGTAGCTGGTAAAAATACAATACAAATTTAAATTAGAAACAATACAATATGTTAAATATAATAAACAAAAGCTTTGGCGCTGCATATGCAAGGCGAACGATAAGGTTGCCTATGTGCCAAAGGGAATGAATGATCAAACACATGGCTTTATTTTTGTTTTATATTTTGAAAATTATTTAATCATCAATTTGGCAATAATAGACAATACTTATTGTGGGATTGTTTTTCATGAAAATTGAACAATAATATAGAAAAAGTAACCTTAAAGGTGATCGTTTAAAGGTTTATTTCCTTGCTCAAAACATTTCACAGACAAAGCCATTAAGACTGTTTCACTGAACAAAAGACTTTGATTCACTTCGAATTAGATTTTATAGTGGGGAAATGGAGGCCATCGTGGCGCAGAGGTGCCTGGGTTGAAACCCCGCCGTGAACACCAAAAATTTTCAGCGGTGGTTATCCCCTTACTAAATTTGTGAGGTATGTTAAAACTTTTCTACCAAATGGCACGCAGTTCGGACTCGGCATAAAAAAGAAGGCACCTTATCATTGATCTCTCATTGATATGACAGAAGTATCCCCTGTTCCTTCATGGAATGTTCATGGGAAATTTAGCAGTAGTAGTGGGAAAACAACAGATTAGATGGATTAATGGAATGAAGGCTGTTCATTTGAGTTGAAAATGATTGTGAAAATTCAAGTCTTACGTCCTTTCTAGTCAAAAATATGCCTACGTAAAGGGCGATCGGTGGAGACCGCCTGGATAATGTTTAAGCTCCATGCTAATGAACTGGTGGATAAACACAAGAATAAAGGAAAGAGTGGCACAGGGCATGCCACAGAGGAACATATTTCCCCACTCTTATGGGATCGGTTTTCTACTGATCCTTGAGAGCGAAATGGTTTTGATTATATACGACTGGGCTGGGCATAGAAGTCTGAGTGTTAATCCAAAGTCTGCTTAAATCTACTAGTTAACAAGCCAAACAAAGTTTGGCTAATTCGAGGTGCAACGTTGCTTCAGCCGAACGATTTCGATAACCGACACGTCAAATACTTGAGAGTGACCTTGGTTAGGAAACTGAACTGAGAGTGTAATTTTCAGAGGAGTACAGAGAATGTTCACGGATGTTGGGCACGAAATGGGGTTTGACTCCGAAGATGTCCAGTGGCTGTGCATACGAAAGAGGAATCCTTTATGGTAAAAGGCGAGGCACACTGATGCAATCCTTAGACCAATAGCAGGAGGATGGGCTTCTTAGGGTTGGAAAACTCAAATGCTAAGGAATAGGTGAATACATTTGAGTCCCTTCTATGGATATGGGAAAGATTTTGTAGGGCATGCCATAGGTTGCCAAGTATCCTAACTTAAGAGGGATTTTAACCTGTCTTCTACGCGGACGATGTAATTGTTCTTAAAGGCAGTAGTCCGACTCAGCTATGCAGAAAAGCCGAAACGGTCTAGCCGATAGCATACAACTGGGCTAGCCCTAGGGGTCTAACGTTAGTCAAAAGAAGACTTAAATCTGTTTGTTTATGAGGAACACGAAGCTTTTCCGGTTCGAGGAGCAACGTTTCCTCAGTAGAATAGTTCGATATCCTATCAAATACTTGGGAGTTATCTTGGTTAGGAAACTGAACTGGAAGTGTCTAGGAACGTACTAAGAAGGCTCACATATGTTGGGTACTATATAGGCCGTGTCGTACTTTCAAAACGTGGCCTGACACTGAAGATAGTGATGAGACCAATATGAATGAGACCAATTTCGATGAATAAGAAGAGGTCAGGACATTGGAACAGGTTATGAGAATTCGTCATGGCATTGGGAGTAACCACAACTACTAGATGTTTGACTCATAGATGATCGCAGTGGGTATTAGATCTAAGGCGATGGAAGAGCGGCGACTATAGGTAATCTAGCTAGATTGGTAGAGATTTTTGATCAGATTCCTGACATGGAACTTGAGGGTTCAAATGCGTGACATATTTGCTAATGGCACTGTCTTCAGCTAACGGAATTCTGGTATTGCCATCGGCTAGTTCAAGCTACAATGATGGAACAATGTTATGCGTTAGAATGACGATCAAGAGGCCGAGTTCTATTTTTGGCTGGCTGACCATAAAACTGTCCTGAAGGCGAAAATGCGTGCTATCATGGATAGCATAGGTCGGACAATCCTACTCGAGATTGAGGGCTGAGCACATCTCTTAAAACACTTTAAATTAAGTTTGCTAATCTTTGGTGTAGGCTTAAGCCTATCGTGTTATAAATTTAATTACCTGTAGGTTAAAGCCTCTCGAGTTATTAATATAAAGTCTTTAAAATTAGGACAAACATTTTTCCTGTGTAGGTTTAAGCCTCTCCTGTTATTTTCTTATTTTTTGTGCAGCTTTTTTTCATTTATTCAATGCTTTCCTTTGTATTTTTGACCTTTTCTTTTTTAATCTGAAATAATAACCGTATAATTATATTTGCCTATCCTTTTTCTCGTTTTAGGCTGCTTACCTATCTACCCATGTGTCAACAAGAGCAAAAATTCTATTTACACCAAAAACAAATATACAAATAGCTAAATCCAACTGGAAATGTGCTGGAGGAAAACCACAAACACGTTTCCTGGTCTACTTGGTCTACTACGCTAACGAAAATACACGAAAGGCTTATAAATAGAATTGTCTCGAAATAAAAATTGAGGAAATCTTAAATCTCAAGAATTTTCACCCCTTGTTGGTGGATGGATGGATGTATAAAAAAAAACAAAAGCAACATCATCATCATGGCAGAGTGAAAGGAGAAACAAAAGAAAAAAATAGAAAAACAGAGAAGCTCATAGCAACAACACAACAAAAACAAAACAAAAACAACAGGCCGTGCTAGAACAGCAACCACCTGCCTGAAAACAACCACCCACTAACAGCCCAAATATAACCTACCTACCCATGGTATCTTTCCACTCACTTGCTTACCATACCATAGAAATACAACTCTAAAGCCTAAAACAGCTGTGGTTTGTTGCAGTAGCTTCGTTATGAACGCATGACAGCATCCCCCACACAAAAAAACACACAAGCAAAAGAGATGAAGAACATATACGCAATGAACCATAATTAGAGAAAGAGTATAGGAGAGCAAAATTGTGAGGTGTATGTGTGTGTGTTGCATTCAAAAAAAACGAGAGAGAGAGAGAGAGTAAAGGATTAACAAAGTGCATGCTCTTGTTGACAGAGGTGAATTTCTCTAAAATTACTACACAAGTGAGATAAAAATAATCAGCAGCGGTAGCAGCTCTACTTTCAGCCAACATCTGGTTTTTTTTAGCCAGACATCCTTTGGAATATATTTTTAATTTTATCATAGAGTGTATCAACAAAAGCGTAGGAGCATAAAAATGGGCCGGCGTACTTATTTCAATCGAGTTTCTTCCATTACCTACCCAAGTAGGGTTGAGGGTTGGTTGGATGTTTGTGGTGAGTATTTAAGACTTGTTGTTTTACCCCCCAGAATACCTTTAGTCCTCTATTCTACTATCAGGGACAATTTGCAAAAGAGACTTACCGTGGAAAAAAATATCACTTCAATTGCCATCGAAGAGCCACTTGTGCTGTTATCCTTACACTCGATACCTTTTGTAACAGACCAGCAATCGTTTGTGACTTACCCCATTCTAAATTACAAAGAGGAAACGAAAGGCAGCCACTTATATTTTATGTTAAGGTTAAGTTCTTGTTAAGCTTTTGTGTCAAGCAAGAGCTTAAGCTAAACAAGTGGCTACAAGGCTTTGTTGGATAATCAAAAAAGGTGTTAATATCAACAAATTGAGACTTTAAGGCCCTTTGATTACAAACAAAAGCTGGCTACTAACGATTTGCCATTAGCCATATAGATAAATGGTGTAGAATTTCAATTTAATTTGTTTTTTTTTTTTCTTAGTTTATTTACTGCATTAGCTTGATGTCATCATGTGAGTTTGCTCTCCAGCAAACCGGTTCTCAAACGTTGTTTAATATTTTTTTTTTTTATTGAATTTTGCTTATAATAATTTCCTAAACAAGACCGGATCTTCTTGCTTTGATTATTTTGAAACTTGGAAAGGTTTAGACTTAAAAGTAAATTAAAATTTAGAACAAGTTGTTTGTTTTTTGGATTTTGTTTACTTGCGAGAAAGTGGGTGTTATTTTAGTTGTTAGAGTTTATGATGTCAACTTTGAATGGAACCATAACCTGCATAATTGAAAAAAAGTGCATGACTTGATAACAGGAGCAAGTAAAAGAAGTAACAGAAACAAGCAAAAGAAGTAGAGGTAAAAGGCCTGGCCGAACTTAGTCAGGCCGAATCTTTGAAACCCACCACCATGGATTCTGCTTAAAATTTACCAAATTTCTGTTAAACCAGGCAAAAATAAAAGCTTCTAAGAACTGAATAAGGATTATCGAAAGATCGGTTTATATGGGAGCTACATCAGGTTAAAGACCGATTTGGACCGTACTTGGCACAGTTGTTGGAAGTCGTAACAGAACATCAGTGACTCTCCAAGGAAAGTCATCTATAAGACGATAAAATCAGATCAACTAAGAAGAAACTGCGAGCGAACAAGGAGCCTCATGGTACGGCAATAACATCAAAAGCCACAATCATTACAAGCGCTACCGCTACCTGCGCTTTTATTTCTAATAAGTACTAAAACCACCCAAACGAAAGGGTACTAAAACCACCCTTTCCCAAAGGAAAGGGTACTAAAACCACACTTTCCCAAAGGAAAGGGTAATAAAACCACCATTTCCCAAAGACAATGGCACTAAAACCATCCTTTTCCAAAGGAAAGAATATTAAAACCACTCTTTCCCAAAGGAAAGGGTACTAAAATCACCCTTTCCCAAAGGAATGGTTACTAAAACCATCCTTTCCCAAAGGAAAGGGTACTAAAACCACCCTTTCCCAAAGGAAAGGGTAGTAAAACCACACTTTCCCAAAGGAAAGGGTACTAAAACCAACATTTCCCAAAGGAAAGGGTACTAAAACCAACATTTCCCAAAGATAATGGCACTAAAACCATCCTTTTCCAAAGGAAAGAATATTAAAATCACTCTTTCCCAAAGGAAAGGGTACTAAAATCACCCTTTCCCAAAGGAATGGTTACTAAAACCATCCTTTCCCAAAGGAAAGGGTACTAAAACCACCCTTTCCCAAAGAAATGGGTACTAAAACCATCCTTTCCCAAAGGAAAGGGAACTAAAACTACCTTTCTTCAAGAAAATGGTACTAAATCCACTCTTTCTCAATGGAATGGGTACTACAACCACCCTTCCCAAAGGAATGAACACTAAAACCACCCTTTCCCAAAGGAAAGGGAACTACAATAAAACTACCCCTTCCCAAAGAAAAGAGTACTAGAACCACACTTTCGCAAAGGAAAGTGTTCTAAGACCACCATTTCCAAAGGAAAGGGTACTAAAACCACTCTAAAAGGGTACTAAAATCACCCTTTCCCAAAGGAATGAGTACTAAAACCACCCAAACGAAAGGGTACTAAAACCACCCTTTCCCAAAGGAAAGGGTACTAAAACCACCCTTTAACAAAGGAAATGGTACTAAAACCACCTTTTCGCAAAGGAAAGGGTACTAAAACCACCATTTTCCAAAGATAATGGCACTAAAACCACCCTTTTCCAAAGGAAAGAATATTAAAACCACTCTTTCCCAAAGGAAAGAGTACTAAAATCACCCTTTCCCAAAGGAGTGGGTTCTAAAGGGTGATCTTTTTGAGGTTAGGATTTTCATGCATTAGTATTTGACAGATCACGTGGGATTTCAGACATGGTGTCAAAGAGAAAGATGCTCAGTATGCTTTGACATTTCATCATGAATAGACTTACTAACGAGCAACGCTTGCAAATCATTGAATTTTATTACCAAAATCAGTGTTCGGTTCGAAATGTGTTCATTCACCGTAACGTTGCGTCCAACAGCATCTTTGAAAAAATACGGTCCAATGATTCCACCAGCGTACAAACCACACCAAACAGTGCATTTTTCGGGATGCATGGGCAGTTCTTGAACGGCTTCTGGTTGCTCTTCACTCCAAATGCGGCAATTTTGCTTATTTACGTAGCCATTCAACCAGAAATGAGCCTCATCGCTGAACAAAATTTGTCAAAATTTGAACACATTTCGAACCGAACACTGATTTTGGTAATAAAATTCAATGATTTGCAAGCGTTGCTCGTTAGTAAGTCTATTCATGATGAAATGTCAAAGCATACTGAGCATCTTTCTCTTTGACACCATGTCTGAAATCCCACGTGATCTGTCAAATACTAATGCATGAAAATCCTAACCTCAAAAAAATCACCCTTTAAAACCATCCTTTCCCAAAGGAAAGGGTACTAAAACCACCATTTCCCAAATAAATGGGTACTAAAACCACCCTTTCCCAAAGGAAAGGAACTAAAACTACCTTTTCTCAAGAAAAGGGAACCACCCTTTTCCAAGGGAATGCGTACTAAAACCACCCTTTTCCAAAGGAAAGAATATTAAAACCACTCTTTCCCAAAGGAGTGGGTACTAAAACCATCCTTTCCCAAAGGAAAGGGTACTAAAACCACCCTTTCCCAAAGAAATGGGTATTAAAACCACCCTTTCCCAAAGGAAAGGAACTAAAAATACCTTTCCTCAAGAAAAGGGAACCACCCTTTCCCAAAGGAAAGGGTACTAAAACCACCCTTTAACAAAGGAAATGGTACTAAAACCACCCTTTCGCAAAGGAAAGGGTACTAAAACCACCATTTCCCAAAGATAATGACACTAAAACCACCCTTTTCCAAAGGATAGAATATTAATACCACTCTTTCCCAAAGCTAAGGGTACTAAAAACCATCCTTTCCTAAAGGAAAGGGTACTAAAACCATCCTTTTTTAAAGGAAGGGGTACTAAAACCATTCTTTCCCAAAGAAAAGTGTAATAAAACTACCCTTTCCCATTGGAAAGGGTACTAAAACAACCTTTCCCAAAGGAAAGGCTACTAAAACCACCTTTCCCAAAGGAAAGGCTACTAAAACCACCTTTCCCAAAGAAAAGTGTAATAAAACTACCCTTTCCCATTGGAAAGGGTACTTAAACAACCTTTCCCAAAGGAAAGGCTACTAAAACCACCTTTCCCAAAGAAAAGTGTAATAAAACTACCCTTTCCCATTGGAAAGGGTACTATAACCACCCTTTCCCAAAGGAAAGGGTACTAAAACCACCCTTTCCCAAAGGAAAGGGTACTAAAACCACCCTTTCCCAAAGGAAAGGGAACAAAAACTACCCTTTCGCAAAGGAAAGTGTTCAAGACCACCATTTCCAAAGGAAAGGGTACTAAAATCACTTTTTCCCAAAGGAATGGGTACTAAAATCACCATTTTCTAACCTTTCCCAAAGAAAAGGCTACTAAAACCACCCTTTCCCAAAGGAATGGATACTAAAACCACCCTTTCCCAAAGGAAAGGGAACAAAAACTACCCTTTCGCAAAGGAAAGTGTTCAAGACCACCATTTCCAAAGGAAAGGGTACTAAAACCACTCTACCCTTTCCCAAAGGAAAGCGTTCTAAAATCATTCTTTTCCAAAGGAATGGGTACTAAAACCACCCTTTCCCAAAGGAAAGGGTACTAAAACCACCCTTTCCCAAAGGAATGGGTACTAAGACCACTCTCCTTTGCAAGAGATTTTTAGTATTAATTTAAGTTGAATAGATATTTTAAACAAAGATGGTCTATATTAAAATTTTTTTGAAGAAATCTGGATCCAAATTTTCTGCATTTATGCATCTTTTAATATGATACATGATACCTTTCATGCCCTTCCCTTTTCAATTAATACTCAAAGTATACATTGTCTGATAGTTTCAGTAAAATTAACCCAAAAGCAGTTAAAACCCCTAACCAAATTGACTCCCATATATGTACAAAAGCAATCTTAGCCACATTTCCAATTTAAACTTGTAACAAATTTAATTATGTATGTGGAATAGATTTCCGTAAGTCATGATATCCTAAAAACTCATGTGGGTGTGGATGATGAATACATTGGAGCACCCCATCAAGATTTGTACTCCAATTCTTGTTGCTTTTCAAGATTATCAATGATGACGTTGAAGAAAATGTACTACGAGTGCTCGTAGTACTTGTACCCAAAGTATTTCTGAGGATTTTATCCATACATCAGCAGAACATTTCTATGCCTAGACATACTCGTATGAACATACGTACCTAAAAAGAAAAGTATGTTACTTCTGTATGACTATGGGCATGACTATGCCTTGGGCTGGTTCTTATTAGATTGTGCGTGTCCATCTATCTGTTTCTATAGTAGAAATTAAATTTTTTTCTTCGATTCTTAGGGAAAACATGATTACATTCAGTTCTTCCTAACTACCTATGGGTATATGCAACCAACCTTACATATGGACTTAAGTTGAGTACGTTCATTTATTTTGTTGTGTGGTTTGTTTTTTCTTGCACTTAGAGACGAACGGTCTGGGGGACGGACAAAAATACTACATACAACAAATTATGAACGTTTTCGAATTGAGTTTATTACAAGACGTGCATAAAATTTCAAAGCTTATGTTAATCAACTTAACGGTCTTTTGATTCTTATGTTGGGATTTAGAAATGTTGCCTCTATGACTTGGCTGAAAATAGGGTTTCTTTGATAATATGTACATAGAATAGACAGTCCATCCCTTATATATACTTGTAAATTTAATGAATATTTTGTTATTTTACTATGATTAATCTAAATATGGTTTGGAAATGAATTAGGTTTTTGGTATATCAAATGACCAAAAGAAATTGAAAGAAAGGAAAAGTAAATAATAAATCTTTAATTTTGTCTTTTTATACTCTCCACCATAGGATGGGGGTATACTAATTTCGTCATTCTGTTTGTAACTCCGTGAAATATTCGTCTAAGACCCCATAAAGTATGTATATTCTTGATAGTCATGACATTTTAAGTTGATCTAGTCATGTCCGTCTGTCCGTCCGTCCGTCTGTCGGTCCAAAGCACGCTAACTTTCAAAGGAGTAAAGATAAGCGCTTGAAATTTTGCACAAATACTTTTTATTTGTGTAGGTCGGTTGGAATTGTAAATGGGCCATATTGGGATATGTTTTGATATAGCTGCCATTTAAACTGATCTTGGATTTTTACTTCTTGGCTGAAATTTTGCATGACGTGTTTTGTTATGACTTCCGCTAAATATGGTGTAAATCGGTCCATAACCTGATATAGCTGTCACATAAACTGATCTCGGACCTAGACTTCTACAGCGTCTAGAGGGGAGCAATTTTTTTCCGATTTGGCTGAAATTTAGCATGACGTGTTTTATTATGACTTTCAACAACTATGCCAAGTATGGTTGAAATCGGTCTGAGATCGGGATCTTGACTACTTGAGCCCCTAGAGGGCGCATTTGTTATCACATTTGGCTGAATTTTCGCACAACGGTTTCTTCCATGACCTTCAACATACGCGTCAAATATGGATATGAATCGGTATATAGCCTGATACGGCTCCCATATAAACCGATCTCTCTATTTTACTTCTTGAGCACCTAAAGGGCGCTGACTTCTGACTTCTACTATGGTCTCCAACATTCAATTCAATGATGGTCCAAATCGGAGCATAGCTTGATAAAGCTCCAATAGCATAGCAATTATTTTCTTTTATCCTTTGTTAGCCTAAAATGAGATACCGGGAAGAGAACTCGACAACTGCGCTCTATGGTGGAGGGTATAAAAGATTCGGCCCGGCCGAACTTATCACGATTTTACTTGACAAAGCACTTGAGTTGAAAAAAAACAGTGAGGGAGAGAGGGAGAGAGAGCAAAGAGAAGTAACTCTCTTAGATCATTTAGTCGAACATGAAAAGGATTTACAAGCTTCTCGACCCTCTGCTCTACTTTTCCCATTTCTGACATCATTTGATTTTCCATCAAAGTTTTGGTCTCCCCTTCAGCGTGAACGGGCAGATGGGTATTCAAATGACTTTTACTGCTCTTTTAGTTTTCAGAACTATTACAAAATAGGTGTTATCCTTTTTATACCCTACACCACCACTGTGGTACAGGTGGTACTGCTTTTTTTGCTCAGCTTTTTCACACCCAAACCAGACAATACAACAATCCCGTCAACCGTGTTATTGAGACCAAATGCCTAACAACTTTCATTTAAAATTAAAAGACCCCACTTCGATGCTCTGATTTTGGTGAAGCATTTCGAATAAGAAACCTCCCCCTTACCCCATATTTTCAGCAACGCCAGATATCGGTGATGGATGGCCGATTTAAGCGAAATGTTGTGTACTTTTTACAGCAACCTAAAAATAAAAATTTGGTATCTTAATTTGGGATGGGGTACCTAGCGGAGCCGCACCACCCCCAAAACCTACCAAATATATATTTAGACCAATCACGATAAAATGGGAACCAAATGAAAAGTATTTAGGATAAAAAAACATATCTGATATATAATCGTCGGACCAAGGATTAGGGGGACCACCCTAAAACACCCCTAAATCGAACACATTTACCGACCACGGCAACATGGACTCAAATGAAAGATATTTGAGAGTAATATACGAATCTGATATCCAAATGTAGAACCAAGTTTCGGGGGTCCATCCCTTCCCCGACAGTTCGGCATCCATTTTATACCCACCATTACAGGATGGGGGTATACTAATCTTATCATTCCGTTTGTAACACCTCGAAATATTGATCTAGAACCCCATAAAGTATACACTTTCTTGATCGTCTCGCCATTCTGAGTCGAACTAGCCATGTCCGGCCGTCCGTCCGTCTGTCGAAATCACAATAGTGGTCGAACGCGTAAAGCTAGCTGCTTGAAATTTTGCACAGATACTTAATATTGATGTAGGTCGATGGGGATTGCAAATGGGCCATATCGGTTCAGATTTGGATGTAGCTCCCATATAAACCGATCTCATGATTTAACTTCTAAGCCCCTGGAAGCCGCAATTTTTGTCAGATTTGGCTGAAATTTGGCACATAGTGTTGAATTATGACTTCCATTAACTGTGCCAAGAACGATTTAAATCGGTTAAGAACCTGATATAGCTCGCATATAAATCGATCTCCCGACTTGACTTTTTGAGCCACTGAAAGTCACAATTTCTGTCCGATTTTGCCGAAATTTTGCACACAGTGTTCTGTTATGACTTCCAACATCTGTGGCGAGTACGGTTCAAATCGGTCAAGAACATGATATAGCTCCCATACAAACCGATCTCCCGATTTGACTTTTTGTGCCCCTGGAAGTCACAACGCGTAAAGCTAACCTCTTGAAATTTTGCCCAGATAATTAATATTGATGTAGGTCTTTGGAGGTTGCAAATGGGTCATATCGGTTCAGATTTTAATATAGCTCCCATGTAAACCGATCTCCCGATTTAACTTATTGAGCCCCTGGAAGCTGCAAATTTGTCAAATTTGGCTGAAATTTGGCAC
The DNA here is from genome assembly GCF_963082655.1 of Stomoxys calcitrans. NCBI lineage: Eukaryota > Metazoa > Arthropoda > Insecta > Diptera > Muscidae > Stomoxys > Stomoxys calcitrans. The sequence goes on along the minus strand of NC_081555.1, from coordinate 24,552,184 downwards.
ATAGTGTTCTGTTATGACTTCCAACAACTGTGGCAAGTACGGTTCAAATCGGTGAAGAACATGATATAGCTCCCATATAAACCGATCTCCCGATTTGACTTCTTGAGCTCTTACAACCCGCGATTTTTATCCGATTTGGGTAAAATTTTGCATATAGTGTTCTGTTATGACTCTCAACCACTGTGCCAAGTACGGTCCAAATCGGGCAATAACCAGATATAGCTTCCATATTTTAACCGAATTCATGGTGGTGGGTTCCCGAGATTCGGCCCGGCCAAACTTAGCACGCTTTTACTGTTTAATTTGGCCTAGATCGGTCCAGATTTGGATATAGCTGTCATATAGACCGATCTCACGGTTTACTGTATTGGCCCCATAAAAGGCGCATTTATTGGGTTGCCCAAAAAGTAATTGCGGATTTTTCATATAGTCGGCGTTGACAAATTTTTTCACAGCTTGTGACTCTGTAATTGCATTCTTTCTTCTGTCAGTTATCAGCTGTTACTTTTGGCTTGCTTTAGAAAAAAAGTGTAAAAAAGTATATTTGATTAAAGTTCATTCTAAGTTTTATTAAATATGCATTTACTTTCTTTTAAAAAATCCGCAATTACTTTTTGGGCAACCCAATATTATCCGATTTCGCTGAAATTTGACACAGTGACTTATGTTAGGCTTTTCGACATCCGTGTCCTATATGCCCGGTCTATATTTGGTTATATCAGTCAAAAAGATCAATATTTTGTTCTATAATATTGATCAATGACTTGTATTTATTAGACCACTCAATGTCCGTGCCGAATTTGGTACAAATCGGACCATATTTCGATATAGCTGCTATGGGTTTTTCCACGGATTATTGCAAAAGGTGATTTACCTATTTACCCGAGGTGGTGGTGGTGGCCGAACTTTGGATACCCACAAAATATATTTATATATAACAGTATAACACTTTTCGTATAACTTTCGTTAGCTTATATATTGAAACTTTATTTTTTGTGTTATGAATTACAGTAATTGTATAACAGTTATAGAATTTCTTTTCCCAAATTTGTTTTATAAAGTTTTTTTTAAGATTTTTTCTAAAGAAAATTCCGCAAAAGAGTTTTTCTAAAGAAAATTTAGTGAACGATGTTCCCTAAAGAAAATTTCATAAAATTTTATTTGTATCAAATTTTCGAATTTTAGTTTTAGGGAATTTTTCAAAATTTTATTTCTAAGAAATTTTTTTCAAAATTTTATTTCTGACGAAATTTTTGGGAAAATGTTTTTTCTATAGAAAAATTGGTAGAAATTCTATTTAATAATAGTGTTCAATAATAGTGAATCAACAGAAGAAAAATCAACATTATCATCTGTTAGATACGTCTATCATCAAACACCCATACACCTATGCATAACCCAAAAACTAGTAGTTGTATCTGTAGCCCCTTTTCCCAATCTGTTTTAGTTGCATTTCATTTTTGACCTTTTTGTGTTGAACTTTCTTAAGAAATATAGGGCATACATGTTCAAAATGGGTCATATGCAACACAACCTGCTTTTAAATTTTGTAGTGAAAAGACCAAATAATAAAATCTTATATAAACAGTTATTCAGGCACTTGGCTAACCTTTATGTACTTAAGTATGTATGCCTAGGCACAGCTTATGTAGCAAGATTTTGCTATCTGTTCAAGAGAATCTTACACTTGGGGATATTTTCTGTTTAGTTGCTTTTTACTCAATTCATCGGTGTTCTTACAATCTTTGACACTACCAAGTGTAACATCATAAAAACCAGCAAACAATCTTCAGCCAGCAACTGTCGTTGTCGACCAACTGAGTGACAGCGATGACGTTTGATGACTCTCAAGTTTATCGCAATGTAAATATAATTAAAGCCATGATATATTAAGCGAATAGTAAAAAAAAGAAGACGAGTAAAAAATCTTCTCAGATTTTTAGGCGAGTTGTTTTCTTAATTGAGAATATATAAGCAAAGCAAGTTCGTTTTGTGGTAATATAAAAAAGTAGTGTGACATACCCGGTAGTTGTTAATGATGATGACAACGATAAGGTTGACTATAGGTTAAGGTATTATGTAGTCAAAGAACAAAATGTTGTAACATTACCTACTTAAAAGTTATCTGGTGTTCCATTTTAAGGCAAATCTACTTCTTTAAGGCAGAGTTCAGCTAACATTAACATACTTTTATTTGAAGAAAATACTCACATGTTTATTTTGGTAAAACTGGCCATCTGTGTCCATAAACCATTTGCGTTTGCCTATTCTATAGGCTTAGCTTCAAGTATGATATCTATAAACATAACCACCGCCACAAGAACTTCAAAATTGATGCTTGTCTAGGGTATACCGAGACTTTTTTGACATTTGCTAATAGACATCATTATGAGAATTTAGTACTTACCATAAACCACATTTGTATGTTTAATAATAATTAACTTGATGACTTGTTCGGTAATAGCTGCTGCCAAACTACTGTAAAAATGTCAATAAAAATAGGACTATTAAAGATGATTTATTATCTATTAAAAAGACCAAAAAATTATTAAAATATCAAGAAGAAACAAGTTCGGTCGGGCCGAATCTTATATACCCTCCACCATGGATCGCATTTGTCGAGTTCTTGATGCGACATCTCATTCTTTGTAAACTAGGAATAATGGTTAAGAATTGTTATGCTATTGGAGTTATATCAAGTTATAGTCCGATTCGGACCATAAGTGAATTGAATGTTGAAGACCATAGTATAAGTCATTGGGTAATATTTCAGTCCATTCGGATAAGAATTGCGCCTTGTGGGGGCTCAAAAAGCATAATCGGGAGATCGGTTTATGTGGGAGCTGTATCTGGCTATAGATCGATTAAAACTATATTGGACAAGTATGTTAAAGGTAATGGGTGAAGCCGTTGTACAATATTTCAGCAACATCGTATAAGAATTGCGGCCACTAGAGGCTTAAGAAGTCAAGATCTCAGATCGGTTTATATGGCAGCTATATCAGGTTATCGACCGATTTGAAATATACTAAGCACAGTTATTGGAAATCGTAACAAAACACTTGATGCAAAATCTCAGCCAAATCAGATGAGAATTGCGTGCATTTGCATGCAGTTCTAAGCCAGAGTGGTATCTCCTCAGATGATCGTGCAAGTTTGAAGTATTTGCGCTGGTTTTGTACTCTTTTCCGCAGTTAATGCACTTTGAAAAGGTTTTGTCATCTTACCTTTTAAAGTATTTCCATGCTTGGGAGATTTTACTTTTCTTTTTTATGTTCGCTTCTCGGTCGACAAATCTTTCTCCGAACCCGTGGTGCTGCAATCGCATGCCTGCCTTTCGAAGCTCGACGTTTACCTTAAATTCAACACATAGTCAAAATACTTCATAACTACTTTGAAAGAAACCGCTTTGAAAAAAGCGATCCATTTCTTTTTAGTGTAGTCTCACTTTTTTTTAATCCATTTTTTCACAAATATATTTTTAGCAAGAGCCACAAATTAACGCGCAAATTAAATTTGGTGACGTGAATACCAAACTATCGACGATAGTATCGATTTTCACAATCGAACATGTGTTGGCGGTTATCGATAGTAGCGATAGTGCCCAACCTTCGATAGTAGCGTTAATTCCCAACCATCGATAGTGCCGATAGTTCCCCATCTCTACCTTAAAGTCTCACCGAAGACTTGTCTCTACCTCTGCGTAGTTGTATATTAAAAACTCGTTGCAAGCCTTTGATTTCGAATTCTTTTGATTAACTATTTTCTTGTGAAATCACTAGAAGGCATACATAATACTCGTATATAGTATATATTATACATACTCTTAAATCAACATCAGAATTCAATAATGCCTGCTCTCTTTCCATTGCTACAATTTATTCCTTTTTAATTAAATTGGACATCAATCAATTTGTAAATAAATTGAGCAGAATCAACACACTCACGTTCACACAGCCATAAGCCAAAAATAGCCATATTTGATTTCCTGGCGGGATAGTAGTGCTCTAGACATATCTATAAAGGAAATTTTTTATATATAAACATACATGCAGATGTATAAATGTTTAGATATATGTATGTACTTATGTCAATATGCCTAAATACATTACCAGACCATTTATGGAAGTGAAGGACTTTTGTTATGTTGTGGTTTTATAAGTTTTTGTTTTGTGGTATGGATGGAAAATCAAAAAAAAAAAAATGATAAAAACTAAGATTTTTAATTTAGCAGAAAACCACAATGGTCAAGCTATAAAATGAGTACAACAACATCAAGACAACATGCATTTTTTTGACACATATACACACACACACACACGCTGTAGTGCAAACGGGGTTTATGAAATTCGTAATGACATTAAGCATGTTGTAGTTGTTGTATGAAGGGAATTGTTGTCATATTAAGAGAGAGAGAGAGAGGGAGAAAGAGAGCAATATAACGGAATACAGATGCTCACTAAATATGAAGAAAATTTTCATTTTAAAGCTTTGAACATGGTTATGTATGTATTTTGGAATTATCCATTTAGAGGGGGTTATAAGAAAAATTGTGTCAATTATCTTGACTTTCTATTACCAAAAACAAGTTCCCTTGCTATGAAATGACCTATTATTTTATTAGCCTTCACTAATCAATAAAAAAGATTGTCAACGTCATTTGATGATTAGACTTCATTATTTTTAGGTCAGGTCAGTTGTATTTGTGTGTTCAAACACTTACATTTTATGTTTCTTGACTTTTTCTGCTACCCTGAAAATTGAATTGAACTCTTTGTCTTATAAATTCGTTGAAGGGAGGGAGGTAGGCACAAAACAAATATATCAGTATCAAGTGTAAAGAAAAACTTCTATCAATATTTATTTAATGATTAAAAAGCATATCAATTAACATTTTTCAAGTGTGTCAGCCGTAGGCAAAAGAAAGACAACACAGCAACAGCATGCGGTGCAATGACAAGAAGATTTTCAGTTTATTGTTTTTTTTTTTTAAAGAAGAAATGTAAAATAAACTCTCCATGCATAGTTTGTTTGTTTAAGGAACACTAATAAAACCCTATTTGTTGATTTATCAATAAGTGGTTGGAACTTTAACCCCAACATTGGTATTGAAATGCATTTGATTGGGAAATAATATATGAGTTGAATGAAAAGATCTTCTCTCTCTCTTTTTCTTCTTTTCTTCTACCAAGGGCTTAAGTGTCAAATTCAATAGATTGTCTTTAGAAGATAATCAACAGTAGCTGATGGATAATTCCTATAATAACATCAGTTGTTAACACCCAAATAGAGTGTGACAGCATTGAAACATTTTCACTGCTGCCACTTGTTTGGCTTTCTGTTTGATGAAAAATGACTTACTGTAGCTATTATGATAATAGTGTCAATATTGAATATTGTTGCAAGTGAAAAGTTTTGTTGCTAACCAGTGTTGCCTTCTTTTGAACTCTGTCATATTTTAAGACTTATTGTGCCAAACTTTCTGTATAACCTTACAAAAATCTTATAGAAATTCGATTTAAGTATAATACGAGTTACAACAATTTTTTTCGGAAATTTCAGTTCAGTTCGGCATTTTTGGCTTTGTAGCACTATTTCATAACCATTTGCAAATCTGAGTACACCATTGGAAAGGGTACAAAATTCTCCGAATAATACAAAAATTTAAATAGAGAGGTCTTTTATACTAAAAGTTACACGCTTCACGGCCTAAAATTTCCAAGAAAAAACAAAATTACGAATTGTGATGAAAATTTTACAGAAATTTTAAAAAATTAAAAAAATAAAAAAGGAAAAAAAAATCTAGAATTGAAAAAAAATTTTACATCTCCCGATTTCTTGAGATAACACGCTTACAAAACTTGCTGTTGAATAAATCGATTAATCCATGTGCTGTGCGGCTTGTGGCATCCTCCTATTGAAACCACATGTCGTTCAGGTCCATATCTTCTAGTTCAGGCCAAAAATAATCAGTGAGCAAGTTGCGGTTGCATTGCCCATTTTCGTTAACGTGATAATTGGTATCGTCGATGAAGAAGTATAGCCCAATGATGCCACCGGCATGCAAACCGCACCAAACAATTATTTTTTCTGAATCAACTGTTGATTTGCGAAGCACATGTAGATTTCCATTTGACCAATAACGGATATTTTGCTTACTAACGAGCCCATTAAGCCTAAAATGAACTTCGCACTGAAAATGATTACGCTCTTAAAGTAGCGATTACCGACTTCGAATTTCGGTAGTAAATTCTTAGAATTTGCAGACGTTGTTCATTGTTGTGTAATGTTAAGTTTACTGACGGTTCGATGATTAGTGTTAGAGTGTGTTTACAAATTAAATTCAAATTTGTCAAGTCCTCATTGAAAAGTCTATAAAGAACATATATTCTTGATCATCGTAAACATCTAAGACGATCTAGCCATGTCCGTCCGTACGTCAATTGAAACCACGCTACAGTCTTCAAAAATATAGATATTGAGCTTAAAATTTGCACAGATTCTTCTTTTGCCCATAGGCAGGTTAAGTTCGAAGATGAGCTATATGGGACTATATATTGATACCGTTCCGCTGATTTAAGGTCTTAGGCCCATAAAAGGCAGGTTAAGTTCGAAGATGAGCTATATGGGACTATATATTGATAGACCGTTCCGCTGATTTAAGGTCTTAGGCATATAAAACGCACATTTATTATCCGATCTGAAATTTGGGACAGTGAGTTGTGTTAGGCCTAGGCCTAGACATTCTTCTTCAATCAGGCCCCAATCGGTCCAGATTTGAATGTAGCTGCCATATAGATAGATCTCTTGATTAAGGTTTTGGCCCCATAAAAGACGCATAATCCGATTTCGCCGAAGTTTGGGACAGTGAGTTGTGTTAGGCCCTTCGACATCCCTCTTTAATTTGGCCCTGGTCGGTCCAGATTTGGATATAGGTGCCATATAGATCAATCTCTCAATTTAAAGTTTTGGCCCCAAAAAAGACGAATTTATAGGCCGATTTCGCTGAAATTTGACACAGTGACATTGGGGAGGCCCCTTAGATACCAAGGAATGCATTTTTTTTCGTCAGATTTGTACTCTACTTTTAAATACTTTTCATTTGCCCAAAGCGGTGAAAGAGTCCTGTTGAGGGATGCCCAAACACTTTGGGCGAAATTTGTATACCAAGTTCGTAGTCTACACTTAAATACCTTTTATTTGATACCCATATTGTCCCAATCGGTAAACATGTTCGTCCGGGTGGGTTTTTGGACGGGATTTCCCCAGGTTTTTTGACCCAAAAATTTTATTTCAATTTTGTATGCCACCATAAGTTGGCAAAATTTCGCTTAAATCGTTGCACGCATCTCCGAGATCTCACATTTTTGAAAATTGGGGTATGGGGGAGAGTCCGGATATAAAAAAATGTTGTACCCTATTTTCACCGGGGGCCCAAACTCTACCATCTGTGAAAATTTCATGAAAATCGGTTCTCAAAAATCCTTTAGTGAAGGGTAAAATAAATTGAAATTTTTGTTGACTAGTGCAATCAAGTGAAATGTTACGTTAAAAAAATTTCACACTTCATTTTCCGGATATTAATTTCGTAATTATTCAATTGCCTTTTGTTGTTGCTGTTTTTTATTTTTTCAAACGGGAGAAATCGAGTATTTGTTGCATCTTGTGACATTTTAAGCTGAGACGCTCCTTTGTAATGTTCAAACCTAAGCCAATTTTAACGGCCATTTCATTGCTTTTTTTTATACCTTCCTGTGATAACAATGACATTGTGATAGAAAATAACAAAACGAAGGTAATACTCCAACGCCAAGGCAATGGATCCACCGGCAATAACAAATGTCTAGCCAAACAATGGCAAAAAGGTTTTATTTGCCAAAAGTAAACATAGAGACACGCCAACGATAAAAAACAAAAATGAATAAAAACACCGCCAATAAAGAAAAAAATAAATAATAAAAGTAAATATTAGCGCAAAAATAGTTGTAAGAAACAAAACACAATATATAATATAGTACACTGTCTCACACTTGCAGAGATTGCAGGTGATTCACAACAAACAATTTAATCGCTTTAATGTGGCATAACAAAAAGTAAACGCCTCAATGTGGTTAGATAAGAGAAATATGCTAAGACTAGGCCTATATAGAAAACTTTGAAGAAATGGCAAAAAATAATAAATAATAAAGCTATTTTATTTATAGAAGAAATATTTTTTAATTTTTTTTTCGAAATTTTTAAGATAATTTTTTAAAAACTTGATTCTATAGAAAAATTTGCTAAATTTTTATTTTCTTAAAAATTTTTTCAAAATTCTATTTTAACAAAAATAAAAAATGTCGACATCTTGAAAAAAAATTTTCCTTAGAAGTTTTTTTTTACAAATTTAATTTTTAATCACAAGTTTTAACTTCCTTTTTTTTTCTATGGAAAATTTGTTCCAAATTTTATTTTTATGCAAAATTTTATTTTTATGAACAACTAGCTGGGTAGGGCCCGCTCCGCTACGCCTTCTCTCACTCTCTTATTTTATCTGAACCCTGTACTGGCAAGGTCAGGAAAGTTCTCTCTGGCGGGCCCTTCAGATATTTCGCCCCAATGTGGATGTCATATTGGTTCTCTACTCCCATATACCTTTCATTTGAGCCTTATATTGCTATGGTCGGTAATTAAGTCCGGTATGGGGGTATATTTGGGGCTGAGGAGGACTGTCATATATCAGATTCGTTTTCTAGTTCTAAATTCCTTTAATTTGAGCGCCATACTGTCTGTATTTGTTTGTATTTCCATGTAGATGGCTTTGGAGGTGGCGCGTCCCCCCTAGGTATCTCACCCTAAAGAAGGATACCAATTTTTTGTTTTTGAGTTATTATAAACAAACTATATTTAAAATTGAAAATAAGGTAAGGGGAGAGTCCGCCCATTATAGTTTAGATGTTAGATCTACTTCATTCTCTTGGTTTTAGAGGTGGATTGGAGTAGCCAAACCCTTTGCCCCGAAAATGGAAAGTAGATATCAGATTCATACTCTATTCCGAAAAATCACATTTGGGCTACATATTGCTATAGTCGGTATATATGTGTGGAGTTTAGGCGAGGCGTCCCTGAAAAACTTGGCCATAAAACAGATATCAGATTTGAGCCCCTTATTGTCATAAGCCATAAATATGTCAACTTAAAGGGGTATCTAGGGTGGGGCGACCACCCACGCACTTAACTCTGAAAAAATATCAGCATCATGCTCTACTTTTAAATTCTCTTTATTTGAGCCCCAATAGCTATTGGTTTAGGGGAAGTTTATGGGGTGAGACGACCGCCAAACACTTGGCCTCTAAATTGGATATTAAATTCGTTTTCTACTATCAAATGCCTATTATTTATTGCCATAGTAGGCAAACATGGCCGGTTTGAAGGGAGTTTAGAGGGCGGATCCTGCAATAATAGACCACGATGTGCTAGAGCACGATTTTGTTTGGCCCTATAATGTCAAGCATATTGAAGGTGGCAGTCAAGGGCAACGGGTCTTGTTCAGATCCACACTAATTATTTTTATACCCACCACCGAAGGATGGGGGTATACTCATTTTGTCATTCCGTTTGCAACACATCGAAATATCCATTTCCGACCCTATAAAGTATATATATTCTTGATCAGCGTAAAAATCTAAGACGATCTAGCCATGTCCGTCCGTCTGTCCGTCTGTCTGTTGAAATCACGCTACAGTCTTTAAAAATAGAGATATTGAGCTGAAATTTTGCACAGATTCTTTTTTTGTCCATAAGCAGGTTAAGTTCGAAGATGGGCTATATCGGACTATATCTTGATATAGCCCCCATATAGACCGATCCGCCGATTTAGGGTCTTAGGCCCATAAAAGCCACATTTATTATCCGATTTTGTTGAAATTTGGGACAGTGAGTTGTGTTAGGCCCTTCGACATCCTTTGTCAATTTGGCTCAGATCGGTACAGATTTGGATATAGCTGCCATATAGACCGATCCTCCGATTTAGGGTTTAAGGCCCATAAAAGCCACATTTATGGTCCGATTTCGCTGAAATTTGGGACAGTGAGTTGTCTTAGGCCCTTTGATATGTTCTTTAATTTGGTCCAGATCGGTTCAGATTTGGATATAGCTGCCATATAGACCGATCCTCCGGTTTAGGGTCTTAGGCCCACAAAAGCCACATTTATTATCCGATTTTGATGAAATTCGGGGCAGTGAATTGTGTAAGGCCCATCGACATCCTTCGTTAATTTGGCTCAGATCGGTCCAGATTTGGATATAGCTGCCATATAGATCGATCCTCCGATTTATGGTGTAAGGCCCATAATAGCCACATTCATTATCAGATTTTGCTGAAATTTGGGACAGTGAGATGTATTAGGCCCTTTGACATATTTCTTCAATTTGGTCCAGATCGGTTCAAATTTGGATATAGCTGCCATATAGACCGATTTCTTGATTTATGGTTTTGGGCCCATAAAATGCTCATTTATTGCCCGATGTCCCCGAAATTTGGAACAGTGAGTTAAATTAAGCCCCTCGACATACTTCTGCAATATCGCACAGATCGGTCCAGATTTGGATATAGCTGCCATATAGACCGATATCTAGGTTTTAGGTTTTGGGGCCATAAAAGACGCATTTATTGTCCGATGTCGCTGAAATTTGAGACAGTGAGTTTGGTTAGGCTCTTCGACGTCCTTCTTCAATTTTGCCCAGATCGGTCCAGATTTGAATATAGCTGCCATATAGACCGATCTCTGGATTTAAGGTTTAGGGCCCATAAAAGAGGCATTTATTGCCCGATTTCGCCGAAATTTGGGACAGTGCTTAGTGTTAGGCTCTTCGACATGTTTATGCAACTTGGTCCAAATCGGTCCAGATTTGGATATAGCTGCCATGTAGACCGATATCTCGATTAAAAGTCTTGGCCCCATAAAAGGCGCATTTATAATCCGATTTCACTGAAATTTGACACAGTGACTTCAGATCGGTATGAGGTATGAAATTTTCACCGAATTTTGATGAAAGGTGGTTTACATATATACCTGAGGTGGTGGGTATCCAAAGTTCGGCCCGGCCGAACTTAACGCCTTTTTACTTGTTTTTTTTTTTTTGTTTTGGTTATCTACTTCCAAAATCATATTTCACATCTAACATTTGGAAAAAAAACCTTTTTAAAGATCCGTAGGTCCTCTTGTGTCTATTCCAACTTGAGGGTAAAAAGTGTACTCTACTACCAAATACCTTTTATTGCTGTCCTATTCTATCCGGATCGGCCTTCATATATTATTAATAATTCCTCTTTTTTGGGTAGGATGGGGAGAGGAGGATTGCACTCTGATACATACATTCATTTGAGTATAATATATACTCGTTCGCCATTATTGTCGCGATATACATGTCCTGCTCAACGGCAGAACGGCTGGACGTGACCCAGATTCTTGAATCCTTATATCAACACTAGCTGAACCGGGCCCGCTGGGCCTTCATTTACTTTATATGGAACAAAATTATCCTTTGAATATTTATTTTTGACAATTCAAGAGTTTTAAGTGAATACCATGCTACGCTTGACTAACAGTAGAATAATATAAATGCCGTTATCTGAATCCTATGTGATCTTTATAGGTGTATGAATTCGCTCGCCGTGTTTTAGTTTGGATGTTAGATGTGCTCTACTCTTAAAAGGCTTTTTTTGAGCCCGATATTCTCATGATGTCCAATTTGGGGGGTATTTTCGGGAGTGAGGTGGTCCCTCAGGCACTTAGCTCGTGCTCTACTCCCAAATACCATTTATTTGAAACTCACATTGCCATAGGTTTAAGAAAAGTTTATGGGATGAGGCGCCTCCAAGCACTTGGCCGAAAAATTGGTTATCAAATTCGTTTTCTAATCTCCAGTACCTTATATTTGAGACACATATGGCCATGGTCGGTAAATTTGTACTCTTAGCCTTGAAAATAAATCAGCATCATGCTCTACTTTCAAATATAATTTATTTGAACCCCATATTGCCATTGGCCTCAAAATTGGATATCATATTCCTTTTTTAATCTCAAATATCTTTCATCTAAACCCCTTATCGCAAAAGTCAACAAATATGTCCGGTTTTGGGTATTGGCCCTAAAAACTATCAATATCAAGCTCCACTCTCTTTAAGAACCAAATTGTCATGGTGAGCAAATGCGTCCTATTTGGGGGTTGTTACGGGGGTGGAACGTCCCTTAGACAGTTGGTCCCGAATGTTGAAATCACATTCATGGTCTACTCCCAAATATTTTTCGTTTGAGCCCCATATTTCCATAGTCGGCAAACATGTCCGGTTTGGAGGGTGTTTTGGTGGATGGGGCGGCCACTCATTGACTTGGCCCTGAAAATAAATCTCAGATTCTCGTTATACTATAAAATACTTCTTATTTGAGCCCCATATTGCAATGGTCGGCAAATACGTCCTATTTGGGTGGTGTAATGGGGGTGAGGTGGCCCCATAGGCACTTTTCTCGAATATTTATATCAGATTCGTGCTTTACTACCAAAGAACTTTCATTTCAGACCCATATTGGTATGGTCGTAAATTTGTCCTCTTGGGAGTGTTTTTGGGGAGAGGCTGCCCCACAAACACTTGGTCCCACATTTAATATCGGATTCGTATTATACTCGCAAATACCTTTCATTTGAGTCCCATATTGCCATGGTCGATAAATATGTACGATTTAGGGGTGTTTTGGGGGTTTGTCCGGCAATTGGTATCCCATCCGAAATTTGGATACCAAATTTTTGTTCTTAGTTTACTATAAGAGTGGACACAAAATTTCGCACCACGCATCTTCGAGATCTGGCGTTTCTGAAAATTCGGATAAAGGGGAGGGTTCGCCCCCCGCTTCACACTTGGTCCGACAATTAGATATCAGATACGGTTTTTTATTCTAAATATCTTCCATTTCAGTCTCATTGGTCTAAATATTTAGGGCTGGGGCGGTCCCCATAGGTACCCCATCCGAAAATTGGATACCAAATTTTTGTTTTTAGGTTACTAAAAGCGAGCACACAAAATTTCGCTTAAATCGCACCACGCGTTTCTGAAAATCAGGGTATGGGGTCCGTCCAAGCTCAAAGATAAAAAATATTTCTCAGTATTTGTCAAAACACTCTGGCGGTAAAAGTCACAAAAGACCTTCAGCTACCTATAACAAAGATTTATACCATTAGATAAAGGGACATTGCGACGTATTGATTTGTTTGAAAATTAATACCGCCACAAATCGATGGAAAGTTAAAATCACCCTTAAAGTTAATTGCTTATTAAGTGGCCTTTAATTATCACCAAGCAAAAAGGGAAAACTACAACCTTAAGGAAGTAAACCTTACCACCAAATATTGTCTGGCCTATCCCTACTAACCTTTACACAGGTGCTGATGGTGGTGGTTTTTGCTCATAATGCTGTGGAGGAGTTTATTACCCAAAGACATATGGGTAAATATTTGCTTCGAAACTTTTGCCAAGAAATCCAGCCGTGACACAAACATTGCAGCACACTTTCCAAAAACACTTCGAGCAAACAATTAACCAAAGGCTGGCTGGCTAATGGAAATCAGATAAACAAAAACACACATCCCGAAACAAAAAACGTGAGACAGGTAAAAGAATTATGCCACTTCAAAACAAAAAGGGAGCAGCAAGACACAGTGGGATGAAGTAGTAAAAATATGAAAAAGTCTGGCGTTTATGAATGAATAGAAATTTTCTAATGAACTTTAAATTTGGTGGATCTGGGATGACTATGCATACCAAATCTCATAGAGCATGTTATCTCTAAACGTTCATTAATGAAGGCTTTTGTATCATCTCACTGTGCGTTCCAACTCCGAATATAAAACGTAGCCCATATTTTTACCTGTCTCGCGTTTTTTTTTTTGGGATGAGGCAAATTTTTTTTGTCTCAACCCATTGTTCAACATTTTCTTTTCCAGTCCAAAAAATTTACGCTTGATTGAGTTTGAATGAAGTTGATTTTTGGTTTCACAGTTTGTTTTCGAACAATCAAAGCGGCGACTCATTGCAACGGGTGGAAATGTCGTGTTGGTAGCCCATATTTTGGAAATCCTCACCGTCATCATCACCTTCATTGGATATGGTACTTATTGAGAAATAATTATGTCTAGGTGACACGCAATGTTTTTTTGTTTTTTCTGTTGGTTACTTTCAAGCCAAGAAGTCAAAAGCCCTGGAAAAACCCATTGAAACAAAGGAAAGGAAGGAAGTTTGTACAGAAATGAGGTTAATTAATGGAAATTATGATGACTTAAGGAAAAATTACAAAACGGTAGCTGGCAGGAAAAAGAAAAAAGTGAACACTTGTCACTGTGAGAAGTTGTAATAGGGTGACAAAACAGGAAAGGAATTACATCAAGGAAGAAAGGTTGAAAGATATTTGCTTAAAAAAATGGAAAAAACGTCAGATCTCGGAGATGGGTGCACCGATTTAAGCAAAAATTTTGTATGCCACCTTATGGTACCCCAAAAACACAAAATTTGTATAAAATTTTGATGTCAAATAACCTGGGGGTACGCCCCATCCCAAAACCCACCCGAACGGACATTTAAAAGTAGAGTAGGCTAGGTTAGGTTAGATTGAAAAGGGGGTGCATATATTAATCCGCCCCATGCCACTATGGACATACACCTAAGCCAGTAAGCGGCTTGTTGTGCGCTCTAAAATCTATAAAGTAACCTCTAAAAAGAAAATTTTAAGTTAAGTGTTTTCCATATCACCCAAGTTGTTTCATGTCTGGTATTGTGCCTCCACCTAAGTGCCGGTATCTGTTAGACGCTAAAGGCAGGCAATGATAAAGGAAATGCTCCAACGTCTCATTATCTTCCCCGCATTCCCTACACATGCTATCACTTGTCGCACCAATTTTACATAAGTGAGCTCGTAGTCCTATGTGTCCCGTTATCATACCAAAAGCTTTGCTGATCTCCTTCTTGCCTCCTTTCAGTAAAAGCCTCGCCCCATAGGATTTTCGACGTCCTACCGACCATTTTGCTGTTCCACAATGTTGCATGCGCATTTGTCGCCCACTCCCTTAACTCGGACTGCGTCGACCCGAAAGGCTTCGCTTTAACCAAGTTTATTGACGGCAGTCCTCTGGCCTTCACCGCCAAATCTTCTGCCCTTTCATTTCTCCTTACTCCGTTATGGCCTGGCACCCAAACCATGCGGATTTTGCCATCCTCTGAGAAGGCGTTAATCTCCTTCCTACACTGCAAGACTGTTCGTGACCTTACCGTCCTGGTAGTTATTGCCCTTATGGCAATTTTACTGTCGGTAAAGAAGTTCACACTCGACATCCTCGCGTTAGCAGTCTAAAACAGATCTCAGTCCCTGGGTTCTAAATGTAGACCACCAAGGCCTACTTTGTCATCTAGCTTTGATCCATCCGTGTAAAATGATCTTCCAGATGGCAATACTAGGGTTCCGTCAATCCAAGACTATGCCGATGACAGCAGTGCCTGGGATTCGACCTCAAGGTTCATCTCAGGTATCCGATCGGAAACCACTTCCCTTCCTCCCAGGTTTCCTATTGACGCCTCGATTAACCGCGATCTCCCATCGCCTTAAGTCTCATAGCCACAGTGGCTGCCCCACACTTAATCTGTATGTCAATGGGTCGGATATCTAGAATAGTCTCCAGTGCGCTAGTGGGCAAGGTTCAAGGTTCATCTCAGGTATCCGATCGGAAACCACTTCCCTTCCTCCCAGGTTTCCTATTGACGCCTCGATTAACCGCGATCTCCCATCGCCTTAAGTCTCATAGCCACAGTGGCTGCCTCACACTTAATCTGTATGTCAATGGGTCGGATATCTAGAATAGTCTCCAGTGCGCTAGTGGGCGTGGTCCTCATGGCTCCGCCTATGCCAAGACAACATGTTCTCTGAACCTGTTGTATGGCCCTTATCTTGCACTTTTTCTCCATAGCAGTCCACTGAACTACTGAGGCGTAAGTAAGTATTTGTCTCATCACGCTCCTGTAGAGCCAGTGGACTATCCTCGGATTCAGGCCCCATTTCGAGTCTACGGCCTGTTTACATAATGCCCAACATCTGTGAGCCTTCTCAGTATGCTCTTGAATGTGACACTTCTAATTTAGTTTCCCGCCCAAGATCACACCTAAGTATTTGACTTTGTCAGATATCGAAACGTCTTATTGAGGAAACGTGGTGCGTTAATTTGGCCCATGCTGTTTGTATCTGAGCAGTTCGCTGGATGTCATACTCTTTATCATGGTGTCCACAATACGTGCCATGGTTTTGAGTAGAAAGGACGTAAGGCTTATGGGTCTGTAGGCCTTTGGTGTCGCATAACTTGCCTTGCCGGGCTTGTGTATAAACACCACCCTTGCCACCTGCCAGGCTTTCGGAGTATATGAAAGTTCTATGCACGCTGTGAAAATTTTGGGCAGACGAGGCTCCAGACAGCCAAAATTTTCACAGCGTGCATAGCACATTCAAATACTCCGAAAGCCTGGCAGGAGGCAAGGGTGGTGTTTATACCCAAGCCCGGCAATTAGAGATTAGAAAAAGAATTTGATATCCTATTATAAGGCCAATGATATTTGAGAGTAGAGCACGATGCTGATGTTTTTCGGGGCTAAGCGTTTGTGTTTTGTCCCAAAACACCCTTAAGTTGGACATATTAACCGACCACGTCATTGTGGGGTTCAGAGCACGAAATTGGGGATTAGAGCCCGAAATCCAATCCATCAAATGGGGGCCAGGTATTTGGGGCACAGACTCTTCTCCAAAACACCCCCAAGAGTACAAATTTACCGACCATGACAATATGTGGGTCAAATCAAAGGTATTTGAGATTAGAAAAAGAATTGATAACCAATTTTGGGGCCAAGTGTTTGGGGGAAGCTTCATTCCATAAACTTTCCTTAAACCAATGGACCTCCTCACCCCAGAAAACACCCCTAAATTGAACATAATTGGAGAAAAATTTCCAACCATGGAAATATGGAGCTCAAATGAAAGGTATTTGGGAGTAGAGCACGAAATTCGTACCCATTTTCGGGACCATGTTTCTGAGGGTCCACGCCACCCCTTAAACCACCAACTTCCACCATGGGGTCCTTCCCAGTATCCATATAGAAGTCTTTAAAGAATGGGGTATATCTAATACTCAAACTCAAATGACCCTAAACCCTTTGAGCGAATTCATTAATCAGTAAAGATCATATGGCATTCAGATAAAGGCATTTAAATTGTTTAACAGTTAGCCAAGCTAAATACATACCAATACTATTTTCGTAGCATGGTATTTCACTAAAAGCTCTTTAAATGTCGAAAAATAAAATTTAAAAAAAAAAATAAATTTCTATAAAAATAAAATTTTGACAAAATTTTCTATAAAAATAAAATTTTGACAAAATTTTCTATAAAAATAAAATTTTGACAAAATTTTCTATAAAAATAAAATTTTGACAAAATTTTCTATAAAAATAAAATTTTGACAAAATTTTCTATAAAAATAAAATTTTGACAAAATTTTCTATAAAAATAAAATTTTGACAAAATTTTCTATAAAAAAAAATTTTGACAAAATTTTCTATAAAATTAAAATTTTGACAAAATTTTCTATAAAAATAAAATTTTGACTAAATTTTCTATAAAAATAAAATTTTGACAAAATTTTCTATAAAAATAAAATTTTGACAAAATTTTCTATAAAAATGAAATTTTAAAAAATTTTCTATAAAAATAAAGTTTTGTCAAAATTTTCGATAAAAATAAAATTTTGACAAAATTTTCTATAAAAATAAAATTTTGACAAAATTTTCTATAAAAATAAAATTTTGACAAAATTTTCTATAAAAATAAAATTTTGACAAAATTTTCTATAAAAATAAAATTTTGACAAAATTTTCTATAAAAATAAAATTTTGACAAAATTTTCTATAAAAGTAAAATTTTGACAATTTTTATAAAAAATAAAATTTTGACAAAATTTTCTATAAAAATAAAATTTTGAAAAAATTTTGACAAAATTTTCTATAAAAATAAAATTTTGACAAAAAATTCAATAAAAATAAAATTTTGACAAAAAATTCAATAAAAATAAAATTTTCACAAAATTTTCTATAAAAATAAAATTTTGACAAAATTTTCTATAAAAATAAAATTTTGACAAAATTTTCTATAAAAGCAACATTTTGAAAAAAAAAATTGGCAAAATTTTCGATAAAAAAATTTACGAAATTTTCTATGAAAAAAATTTTTGACAAAATGTTCTATAAAAAAGGTTTGACAAAAACATAAAATTTTGACAAAATTTCCCATAAAAATTAAATTTTGTCAAAATTTTTTGTACTAATTAAATTAAAATTTTTTAACTGTCAAAATTCTTAAAATATATAATTTGGCAAAATTTTTGTTTTAATTAATTTTTTTTATTGTTTTCAAATTTTTTAAAACATTATTTTTGTTGCCATTTATTTAATGATTTATTTTTTTCTCTCTTTTTAGGTAAGTTTTGCTGATACTCTGACAATAGGAGGGTATGTACAATTTTCGTCTTCATCATTTTTGCTGCTGGAAATTATTCCAAACTTGAAAGCAACATAGATTTCCAAATTCCAATCTGATAAACTAACGAAATATGTCCTATACCCTACTCTATCCAATTTTTCCATAAAATGATTATTATCTAAAGTGACTTAATTTTAGCTTCCTAGGCATTTAAACAACTTTATCTTCATTTATAATTAGTTTCATTGTATCCTAATGAGAGGCAATTATAGAAATAAGCTCAATTATCCTTTAAGCCCACCAAAACAAATTGTCCTACAAATGCTCTTGCACAGCATACACTCCCAGCCAATTATTGTCAGCTAGCTTGATATCTGCATTTTCATTAAATCATGTTCACGTTTGGTTTTTTTTTGTGGTTTGGCTTTGCTTTCAATTCATTTGAAATGACATCCATCTGACCACATCATTTAATCGCCATCAAATCGGCCATATATGGTCAAAACCACAAAATGTCATTTGTGCCATTTACTCCAAGTAGTACTTATGGAGTAGTGGATGTGGATGTGCGACAATTGAACGGTCTGAATGGTTTGCAGTGCGGTGTTTAAACTGTATGAAATGCGTGCATGTGCGTCAGCTTGCCGTATATCAAAGTTTTTAATTAAAACTTTTTTTTTGTATATATTGGAAACGGCTTAAATTAAGAAGAACATATCAAAATGTAAAATAACAACAAAACCTCAAATGTTTGAAAATTGTTACAATTTTTCTTGTTGGTTTTTGGTTTTAAAGATTTAAATTGGTTTGTATGCCATTAAAAAAAAAACCAGTTGGAATTGTTTATATATGGGAACTAGTTCAAATTTTAAATAGCCTTGGTGGGTGTGTGCCTTCGAAGGTCTTGGCATGCGGTAAAAATTGAGATTAGCTATGTTGTGGTTGTAAACGAATTAAAGATTCATTGAAGATATTGGTTAGTTAGGGATGAACCTTTTTTTTAGTTTTTTGTCGAAACTTGTGACTGTGGTTCAACCGTGCCGAATCTTATGTTATCTTCACTTGATAGCCTTTGAGAAGTTTTTATTATTATGTTACTATGGAATTTGCTGAAATTTAAAACACCGAGATATATTGGATATTTTGACATTTTTGGGCTAATTTGGCCTAGATCGGATCATGTTTGGATATATCTGCTATGTATAACGAATAATGCGTTACACAAACATTTTGTTCACTTTGAAATATTTCAGTTCGCCAACAATAGCCGATGGTTATTTTCCAGACAAATATCACACTACTGCACTTAAACTGCATCATGAATAATTTTCTCTTTAGTTCATCAATGATGAATTTGCCATTGCTCGGCTCGTTTTACCTTCTATATGAACTATTTTCTCGTCCAAAAGTTTGCCAAAGTGTGTAGAACTCTATGAATGACTCTTTTATGATGTTGTAGTGTTTAAGTGTTTAGTCGGTACATTAAATTAACATACTAAGGCTTTGTGACACTAAAACTAATATGTATCTCTTACCAAAAGGAAAATGCCAAACACAATATCTTCACTTTCAATGCGTGGGATTAATGGTAAATAAAATAGAACAAAATTGTTAGAAATGCAATAAAATGTTCAAGGCGCCATAAAAACTTTCCTATTAGAAAGACATGACATTCCCATGAAGACTTGAGGGGGATATTAAAATTTTAGCCATGTGTTTTTAGCTAAGGTGAGCGTGGGCTGGTAATGGCATATCTGAATTAAACTTGTAAAGGTCAGATATCAAAAGTTTTCCTTTCCTTCAAAGCAAAAGAAAGGTCTTTGACTTACTTGTATTATGGACTAAAGAAAAAAAGAAATAGTTTTTGTTTTAAAAAATTCCCCATTCCCATAACATTGAAAATTCTATGCTTCCCTTGTAGATAACATCATCGCCTATGGCATAACAGAAGAAAAAAGCAAAGAAAATTAATTGAAATTTAGAAAGGCCCATTAAAAATCGATAAAATCAGCGTGTTACCAAACTATCACCATAGAGTGATAGACAACTTTACAAACACAAAAAGACGGGAAAAGGCAAATCTCCAAGATTTCCACATACTCTAACTTCCGTTAACTTTTCTTTACATATGCCTAGATGGCCTAGGCGGAGAGGCCGACAGACAAATGTCCGGAATGCCTTACCATTTGGTATGAATGAAAGAACGAATGTGCCTGCCCGCCATAAACATGAATGAAGACATAAAACTTGTAAATGAGTGGCAGGGAACACGTTTTTCAAAAGTCTTATAGAAAAATTGTGAAAAAAAGAAGAAACCCATGGCTGAAGGCTTTCTTTGACTATCTTCATGAGTTTTAAATTTCATTGCAGTCAACACAATTCAATTTTTTTTAATTTATATATGGTGGTCAGACTTGAATGAATTTGGAATGGACAATTGCTTCTTGGTTAACAATGAAATTGTTAGTGACCTATACCTCCACCGCCACCATCACCACCTACCTGTTGCTGGCTGATCTTTCCATAATACCGGCTACACCGCCACCACCACCACCTACCTGACAAGATATTGAGCTAGATAAACTACTACTGTCTACTGCATACAGCATAAGTCTATTGTGGTAAAATGAATGCCTTGCTCTTCCATAACGATTTATGAAGTCTACGCTCAGTCTCAGTCAACGATCTTTCTTTGGTTTATTTCGTTTCTTTGGCTTCATCTTCTATTTTATGGCCTGTCATTTTCTTGTGTTAGAACGTAAGACAAAGGAAAAGTGACACTTTGACAAGAAAAAGAAATAAAAGAAAAGCGCACGCATGTGCCGCGATATAAGGCACATTGGGGGAAAAGATTATTAGAAAGAAAATTCGTTAAAAAAAAACCAATATTGTCTACAAGAAGAATGACATGAACAAGAAACAAGTAAGAGCGTGCTATGTTCGGCCGGGCCGTATCTTATATACCCTCCACCATGGTTCGCATTTGTCGAGTTCTTTGCGCGGTATCTCTTTTTAAGGCAAACAAAGAATAATGGATTAGAACTGTTTGGCACATTCGAACCATAAGTGAATTGAATGTTGAACACCATGGTAGAAGTCATTGGATAATATTTTAGTCCATTCGGATAAGAATTGTGCCTTGTAGGGGCTCAAGATGCATAATCGGGAGATCAGTTTATATGTGAGCTGTATCAGGCCATAGATCAATGAAGACCATATTGGACATGTATGTTGAAGGTCATGGGAAAAGCCGTTGTACAAAATTTCAGCAAAATCGGATAAGTATTGCGTCCTCTAGTGGCTCAAGAAGTTAAGATCCAAGATCGGTTTATATGGCAGCCATATTAGGTTATGAACCGATTTAAACCATGCTTAGCGCAGTTGGTAGATGTCATATCAAACCACTTCATGCAAAATTTCAGCCAAATCGAATAAGAATTGCGCCCTCTGTTGGCTCAAGAAGTCAAGATCCAAGATCGGTATATATGGCAGCTATATCAGGTTATGAACCGATTTAAGCCATACTTAGCGCAGTGGTTGGTGGTGATACTAAATCACCACGTGCAAATTTTTAGCCAAGTCGGATAAGAATTGCGCCCTCTATATGCTCAAGAAGTCAAGACCCGAGATCGTTTTATATGGCAGCTAAATCAAGATATGGACCGCTTTGAACCATACTAAGCGCAGTTGTTGGAAGTGATACCAAAATACCACATGCAAATTTTCAGCCAAATCGGATAATAATTGCGCCCTCTATATGCTCAAGAAGTCAAGACCCGATATCGTTTTATATGGCAGCTAATTCAGGTTGTGAACCGCTTTGAACCATACTGAGCGCAGTTGTTGGAAGTGAAAACCAAAATACCACGTGCAAATTTTCGGCCAAATCGTATAAAAATTGCGCACTCTAGATGCTTAAGAAGTCAAGACCCAAGATCGGTTTATATGGCAGCTATACCAAAACATAGACCGATTAGGCTCATTTACAATCCCAACCGACGTACACTAATAAGATATATTTATGCAAAATTTCAAGCGGCTAGCTGTACTCCTTCGAAAGTTAACGTGCTTTCGACAGACAGACGGTCGGACATGGCTTGATCGACTTAAAATGTCATGACGATCTAGAACATATATACTTTATGGGGTCTTAGACGCATATTTCGAGGTGTTACAAACGGAATGACGAAATTAGTATGTTAAAGGGTATAAAAATGTGCTAAGATCGCCAGTGCCGAATCTTAGTAACTCACTTAAACTTAGATGAAGGCCATACGTGTACTTTACGTACCAAATTTCTGGCAACCTTCAGTCTGTCAACATGTTTTCCGTGACCTGTCATGACAGACACAATGACTGAGACGTCTGTTCTAACCAGTGACAGCAATGTGGTAGACCTCTTCAAATCTAGATTAGGTTACATAGTTTTGGAATGCTCACAGCCCCCTCTTTGTGACCATCTATCATTCGTTGTCCTTTGGGCCTGGTCCTGAAAACTTAGCTTACAAGTCACTAGATGCATACCCACAGATTCCAGTATCCATGGAATGTGTAAGGTAGTTGATAGACTCGCAAGCTCGTCCGTTTTACAATTCCCTGGGTTATCTCTGTGGCCCGGCACCCAGAACAGGTGAATTTTGAACTGTTCAACCATCTCGTTGCGACAGTCGAGGGCGGTTTTTGTGTTCAGAAATACATTCTCCAGGAATTTAATGGCTGCCTGGCCGTCCTAATCACATTACATCTAAGTCATTCCACCACTACCTTAATTGCAAGGATCTCCCCTTGAAACACACTGCAATGGTCGGGTATGACCAATTCTTCTTTAGAGTACACCCCAAAGCACACCTGGTGGTCTACTATGGAACCATCCGTATAGAAGTCTATAAAACTTCTATTCCAGGGATATCGTAGTTCCAATCCAAAATCAGGACTAGTGGTACAGTACTTTTTATCAAAAAGCGGATCGGGTAGGGTGTAATCCACACATTGTAAAAGGGATAACACATTGGACATTGTATCAGGGATAACACAGTGTCCGTAGGTGCCGTATGGCCAAAGAGAAAGCAAGCCATCCTTTGGGTCTGATTGAGTTTTGAACAGTATGTAATCTTTTGAAGCGCCGTCCACCAGACTACAACACCATGATTGATTTAAACCAAACTTAGCGAGAAGGCGACATAGCAGAATACTAGGTGCAGAATTCCAGTCAAATTGGATTACAATTGTGGCTCACAGGGGCTCAAGATGTTAAATCTGGAGATAGGTTTATATGGGAGCAATATCAGGCAAAAGCAGGGCCGCTTTGGCTACGTTCCGCTTCAGGTTGGAAAAATTCCGCTACGGGTTGTAGAAGCCGCAATGTTCCGGGTCTCATTCTACCTTTCACTCTGGGTGCAAAAATTCAGCTTCGACTTTCGCTTCATCGGCCACTCTGTTTCTGGCTTGTGCTCCGCTGCGGCCTACTTGATAGGATAGACGCTATCTGTCTATCGACTAAAGCGGAGCAGAGCGGGGAGGTGTATCAAGTTTTTACAATCTGTTCCTCTTCGAGTTGTTAAAATTGCGCTCCTAAAAACAGAGACGCTTCGCTCTGGCTCCGTTCCACTCCGAGATGTAAAAATTCCTCTACGGGTTGTAAAAGCCGCACCGTTCAGGCCCCACTCTAGCTTCCGCTCTGGGTTATAAAAATTCCGCTTGCACTCTGACATAACAGTCCGCTTCTCTCCCGCTCCCACTTCGGATTCCGCTTCGTCTCCCAATCTGGCCTTCGGTTTCTGTTCCGACATGACTTCCGCTCCGGCTTTCAATCCGGCTTTCGCTTTGACTTTCCCTCTGGCCTTCGCTCCAGTTTTCGCATCGGCTCTTTTTTCATTCGGGGTTGTAAAATATCGTCTCTTACACCGCAAAAAAAGGGCCGTTCGATTCCGGCTCTTACTTCGGCCTTCGCGGCTGTCCAACCTAACAATCATTATATACGTGGTCAATCAGCAGCATTTTCGAAACATGGGGAAGACTCTTAAAGGGTTGGCAGGGTATAAGGCGATCTGGCTACTCAAACAGTGAACTCTCCCTGTGGGAGCTTTTTGATTAGATATACGCTATCGATTTATCGCCAAGAGCGGTGTAGAGCTGGAAGATGAATCAGGTTTTTACAAATCGCTCCGTTACGGTTTGTAAACATTTTGCTCCCACTATGACAAAAACAGGGCCGCTCCGCTCCGGCATTCGGTAGGATTCGTAGCGGACCAGGGCGGGTTGTAAAATTCCGCTCTCACTATGGCAAAAACAGAGCGTCTGGTTATCACTGTGGCTTCTGCTTCGACTTTCGGTAAGATAGAACCTATCTGCGATGCAGAGAACCTATCTGCGTGAAGCGGCTTTTTACAACCCGAGTTGCTCTGGGGTGTGAACAATTTACCCTCCTATTCTGGTAAAAGCGAGGCAAAATTGGGTTTCCACTCTGGTTCTAGCTTGGGCTTCCACTCCGGCTTTCGGTTGGATAGACACAATCTACCATGCAAAAATTCGGAGCAAACGTAAGCGTATTTTTACAAATCGAATTTTTTACAGCGCGAATTTTTACAAATCGTTCCGCCCTTTGCTGTAAAAAAATTGCGACACCACTTTTGCAAAAACAGGGCCGCTCCGGCTTAAAAAATAAGGCAAAAACACTTGGAATTTCGATCCGGCTTTCGTTCCGTCTCCCACTCTGGCTTCCGTTCCAGGTTTTAAATTTCCGCTTCCACTCTGACAAAAACAAGGCTACTCCGCTCCGGCTTTCGCTCCGGCTTTCGCTCCGGCCTTCGCTCCGGCTTTCGCTTCGGCTTTCGCTCCGGCTTTCGCTCCGGCTTTCGCTCCGGCTTTCGCTCCGGCTTTCGCTCCGGCTTTCGCTCCGGCTTTCGCTCCGGCTTTCGCTCCGGCTTTCGCTCCGGCTTTCGCTCCGGCTTTCGCTCCGGCTTTCGCTCCGGCTTTCGCTCCGGCTTTCGCTCCGGCTTTCGCTCCGGCTTTCGCTCCGGCTTTCGCTCCGGCTTTCGCTCCGGCTTTCGCTCCGGCTTTCGCTCCGGCTTTCGCTCCGGCTTTCGCTCCGGCTTTCGCTCCGGCTTTCGCTCCGGCTTTCGCTCCGGCTTTCGCTCCGGCTTTCGCTCCGGCTTTCGCTCCGGCTTTCGCTCCGGCTTTCGCTCCGGCTTTCGCTCCGGCTTTCGCTCCGGCTTTCGCTCCGGCTTTCGCTCCGGCTTTCGCTCCGGCTTTCGCTCCGGCTTTCGCTCCGGCTTTCGCTCCGGCTTTCGCTCCGGCTTTCGCTCCGGCTTTCGCTCCGGCTTTCGCTCCGGCTTTCGCTCCGGCTTTCGCTCCGGCTTTCGCTCCGGCTTTCGCTCCGGCTTTCGCTCCGGCTTTCGGTGACGAACCTCATCAAGCTCTTATAAGTGAGCATGCTCGCTCCCTTCTATACGACCGATCGCAGCGGGAACATGATGGCCATTGGCTATTTAAAGGCGCCAATATGTCGCCATGTCGTATCGAGCATCATAGGCACTCAGTATTTAAGCATGAGCCGGTGCCACCCGGCGTCTTACTGAGACTCTACTCGATATCCCAGATTTTCCGCGGCTGCAGTTATATCTTCTCAGTATGAAGTATTTCACTATCCGCAACCAGTGGACGCGCCCGGTAGCTCCCAGCTTCTCATGATAACGAAGAACACCAAACAGATTGGAGCTCAAAGTTCCAGGCCGTGTGGTGCTTATAGTTATACCGTGCCGGGGACCGACTTTTACAGACCTACGGTTGACCTTGGATTGAGAGGCATCATTGCAACGTGTGGTCTTTGATATCGAGCTGGGCACAGAGGGAGGCGAACTTTTTCGGATTTATGGTAATGAGAGTTGGAGTTTGTCGACCATGTTTTGTATCATTGATCTGCGATTTCGGCTAGAATACGTAGTATTTTGGATGAACATATATTTCCAAACTCCTGATTTTACGGCTAGTGGGCATAATTCTTATCCGATTTGGTGGGATTATGAACGGCTGTTTCTTCTATGTCTTCTGGCAACTAAACCTAGAGCGCAGAATTCTAATGTACGGACAGAGGGAGGGAAGGACAGAGGGAGGGACGGACAGAGGGAGAGATAAACAGAGGGAGGGACGGACAGAAGGTGGGACGGACAGGAGGAAGGAACGGAGGGGGACGGACGGAACGACAGGCAGACGGACAGACGGTCGTCACTAGATCAATTAAAATTTTATGATGACAAGACTATATAGACTTTATGGGGTCGTAGAAGTGTCGCATTTCGTTGAAATAAAGGTTTGCCCACCTAAAATTCAACAAGGAACTTCATTATTTCTCGTATTTTTTTTGAATCCACATTTGTATTAGGTTTTAATGCCCTTAAAATTTGAAAAGGCTTTTGACCCAATAAGCATGGCCACTAAACTCTTGGCCATTATGCATTGAGGTCTTGTGGTGGAACATAAAAGCTGATCATATTGTGCGGCTACATGGCTAATGTGACTGCATATATCATGTTTTTGAACCCTTAATTATTTGTGCGTTTATTGCTGAAAGCATGAATAACTAAATCATTTGATTACAAAATTGAATCAATCATAAAATTGTTAACCTCTTTGAGGTAAATGATTGCCCAACTGCCTAACTCCTCTGCAAGTACTCGCACGCTTTGTAATAAGGTATTACCAATTGATTTGTTTCCCTTATTATAAAGAGATTATTTCACCCACTGTCTATGGGGCAATGGTTAAAAGTACAAAAGTGGAACAGCTGCATGAGGCTGGTGGGCCACTTGTTTGCTGCAAACTATACACATGCAGACACACTTCAGTCTATGCCTGCCTACTGCTCTACGGTTGGGGCAGATACAACATGGACCACAATCTTTGTTGGGGAGGGAAAACAAAAGAAATTCAAAGAAAAGAAGAGTTCACATTTGTTGTGGAGCTGATGCTGCTGCGGTATGTTTATTTAGGTGTGGTTGCGCTTAGCTTGGCAGGCAGTCATTCAGTCAGTCAGTCATTGAGATGACGTCGCTGATCTGCTTTAAACAGGCAGAAGCTCCAACCTAGTTTACAACCTGTTTAAACTTCACAATTGGTGATAGTGCTGATGGCGGTAGTTGCTGCTGCTGCTATGGTTTCGAACTCTCATCGCCAGCTACTTTTGGCAAATTTTCAAAACAACACCCAGATTTCTTTTACGATCCTAAGGTGAAGGAGTATTTCATAAACAACAGCGGCAGCAACTGTAAGCACCGTAGCCCAAGATCAATCAGTTAAAAGCCGCATCACGCCGGCTTCATTAGCATACCAATAGCATAAACTTGATTTTGTTTATTGAATGGACAAACTTAAATCACAACATAATTTTTTTCAATTTGATTTTGCTAAAAATAAATACCAAAGATTTTGTTTATTAACCATTTTTGGTCAACCAAATCAAAAAAAAAAAGACATGCTGTCATCTGTTCTTGTCATAGTTTGTCATTGAACATTCCGTTAGTTGTACATAAAGTTTTTAAAGTGCTGCATCATTTCCCCTTTGATGCTGAACGGAACAGGAAGTTATTTCACTGCCAGTCATTATCCATTCCCTCAGCATGACTTAGATGTTGTCTTAGGGTTTTGAAGCTGGGAAAACTATGTGTTGAAATTACTATGATCATCATTTCTTATAGTTGAAATTCCTTTTGCAAAAGGCAGATGTTCCCCAAGTATTTTGAGGTTAACATTGTACATATGACAATTATTTATTTAAACTATGACAAATTAGTTGATTTATGGTGTGAAATTGTGATGGTGACAATGGAGAAGACAAAATTCCACAACACAATCAAGTGAAAGAGGGAAAAACTGTGAACGCAAGAAAGGTGGTAAGAAATTTTAAGCCCATTTTTATTCCAAATTAAATACAAAACAAGTAAAAAGGCATTAAGTTCGGCCGGGCCGAACTTTGGATACCCACCACGTCGGGTATATATGTAAACCACCTTTCGTCAAAATCCGGTGAAAACTGCATACCTTATGCCCCATAGCAGCTATATCGAAATATGTTCTGATTTGGACCAAATACTAATTAATACAAGTTCAATTGTGTATAATCTTGATCTTTTTAGTAGCTATATCTAAAAATAAACCGATCTGAACCAAATTTTAGTGGAATTGGATTATAATTGCGCCTTTTATGGCCCCAAAACCTTAAATCGAGAGAACGGTCTATATGGCAGCTATATACAAATCTGGACCGATCTGAGCCAAATTGAAGAAGGATGTCGAAGGTCCTAACAAAACTCACTGTCCCAAATTTCGGCGACATCGGACAATAAATGCGCCTTTTATGGCCCTAAAACCTTAAATCGAGAGATGGGTCTATATGTCAGCTATATCCAAATATATACCGATCTGAGCCAAATTAAAGAAAAGTGTCGAAGAATCTAACACAACTCACTGTCCCAAATTTCGGCGAAATCGGAAAATAAATGCGCCTTTTATGGCCCCAAAACCTTAAACCGAGAGAACGGTCTATATGGCAGCGATATACAAATCTGGACCGATCTGAGCCAAATTGAAGAAAAATGTCGAAGGGTTCAACACAACTCACTGTCCCAAATTTTGGCAAAATCGGACAATAAGTGCGGCTTTTATGGGCTCAAAACCTTAAATCGAGAGATCGGTCTATATGGCAGCTATATGCAAATCTTGATCGATCCAGGCCAAATTGCAGAAATATGTCGAGGGGCTTAACTAAACTCACTGTCCTAAATTTCGGCGACATCGAACAATAAATGCGCCTTTTATGGGACCAAAGCCTTAAATCCAGAGACCGGTCTATATGGCAGCTATATCCAAATCTAGACCGATCTGGGCCAAATTGAAGAAGGATGTCGAAGGTCCTTACACAACTCTCTGTCCCAAATTTCGGCGACATCGGGCAATAAATACGCCTTTTATGGGATCAAAACCTTAAATCGAGAGATCGGTCTTTGTGGCAGCTATATCCAAATTTGGACCGATCTGTGGCATATTGCAGAAGTATGTCGAGGGGCTTAATTTAACTCACTGTCCCAAATTTCGGCGATAACGGACAATAAATGCGCCTTTTATGGGCCCAAAGCCTTACATCGAGAGATCGGTCTATATGGTAGCTTTATCCAAATCTGAACCGATCTGGGTCAAATTGAAGAAGAATGTCGAAGGGTATAACACAACTTACTGTCCCAAATTTTGGCAAAATGGGACAATAAATGCTTCTTTTATGGGCGGAAGACCTTAAATGGAGAGATCGGTCTATATGGCAGCTAAAGGGTGATTTTTTTGAGGTTAGGATTTTCATGCATTAGTATTTGACAGATCACGTGGGATTTCGGACATGGTGTCAAAGAGAAAGATGCTCAGTATGCTTTGACATTTCATCATGAATAGACTTACTAACGAGCAACGCTTGCAAATCATTGAATTTTATTACCAAAATCAGTGTTCGGTTCGAAATGTGTTCAAATTTTGACAAATTTTGTTCAGCGATGAGGCTCATTTCTGGTTGAATGGCTACGTAAATAAGCAAAATTGCCGCATTTGGAGTGAAGAGCAACCAGAAGCCGTTCAAGAACTGCCCATGCATCCCGAAAAATGCACTGTTTGGTGTGGTTTGTACGCTGGTGGAATCATTGGACCGTATTTTTTCAAAGATGCTGTTGGACGCAACGTTACGGTGAATGAACACATTTCGAACCGAACACTGATTTTGGTAATAAAATTCAATGATTTGCAAGCGTTGCTCGTTAGTAAGTCTATTCATGATGAAATGTCAAAGCATACTGAGCATCTTTCTCTTTGACACCATGTCTGAAATCCCACGTGATCTGTCAAATACTAATGCATGAAAATCCTAACCTCAGAAAATCACCCTTTATATCCAAATCTAGACCGATCTGGGCCAAATTAAAGAAAGATGTCGAAGGGCCTTACATAACTCACTGTCCCAAACTTCAGCAAAATTGGATAATAAATGTGGCTATAATAGGCCTAAGACCCTAAGTCGGCGGATCGGTCTATATGGGGGCTATATGAAGATATAGTCCGATATATATGTATGTGCAAAGTTTCAGCTCAATATCTCTATTTTTAAAGACAGTAGCGTGATTTCAACAGAAAGGCGGAAGGACATGGCTAGATCGTCTTAGATTTTTACGCTGATCAAGATTACATATACTTATTAGGGTCTGGATGACTTGCAAATGAATAAAATTTTTGAAATGAAGAATGAATAAAATTTACCCTGCTAGCTCCTCTTTCCGACTCATCTGTCTTCCAATTCTCTAGTTCAGAGATTCCGTTTTGG